>NC_053023.1:272607497-272724997 GCF_003073215.2 Triticum urartu
GAGTTATGAAAGTAGCCCCACTGATTTGAACTAGGTGGTTCTTTCGGTTCAGGGGTATCACGGGAATTTTGTGTGTCGGGATTTGGCAAGAGGTGGGAGTTTTCGTGCGCATTGTAATTTTGGGATAACATGGCGCGGGTTGAGATGGAGGGAGTTTTCGGAGCACAACGAGACCAAGAGATATATTAAAATTTCGGGGTAACAAGGGGCAGGTTGAAGAGGTGGGAGTTGCGCAGCACGATAGACACAAATGCTAGCTTGAAATTTCGTCATAACAAGGTACAACTTGAAATTTTGGGAGAACAAGCTTAATGTGTACAAAAAAAGACAATTCACACCTCACTAGAGAGAGCCATGTCCCGTTTTACTATATTACTAGAAATGCATTCAAATACAACAACAAAAAAACTAAAAAAATCGGGACAACAAAACATAACGTGTACAATACCAAATCAATTTGCACTTCCCTCAACAATGAAAAAAAGAATTCGTGTTGTCTAGCATATGGACTAAATTTGAGTACATTTTCCCTGTTTGAATGGGATTGTACTCGGGTTAGTTATACAACCATCTAAATATTATCTTCACAACACATGGCATGAATATAGGAGTAGTAAATTCCTATATAAATATGAACTACATGTACATACGATCTCAAATTCAAATATATGTATCCATTTTATGTTGAATTCAAATCATAGTACATGTATGCTCTAGTTAGATGTTCAGAATCTAAACCATGTATAATACTACATACAATGTGTTTAACATGCACAACACACACACACACACACAAACACCATTTAGACTAGTAAGGTACACGTGCATTGCACACATGAGATTTGGCAACCAAATTATGAATAAATACCACATTATAGCATGTAAGCTTTGAGTCATATATTCATGATGTAGATGTTTGTTTAATTCTTATAGTTTATCTCATTCAAAATCAATTAGTTTTTATAAAAAAGCTAATCTATTTTAAGATTCATGGAATTGTGTGTTGTAAAGCATAAAGTAAAAACAAATAATGGCAATTCATGTAGAAAAAAATTGGGCAATTATGATGCGGAAGATTCTAGAACAAAGGAGAAGTGCTTGTGTTTTGAGGTTTGTGCATTATGCTTAAGTTCAACCATGGAGTCTTCTAGATTGTACATGTGGCAAAATCTGGTGGAATGTAGACGATATCCAACGGCCAGTAGTGCTCGGACTTTCCATCTCTGCACCTTCGGATTGGCTTCATCCAACGACCATCTTTCAAAGTTATTCGCACACTATATAGGGGGTATAGATATAGATATGTGATGCGAAAGCCACCCATCATCTCCAATTTGAATAGTGTGTCCATGCACGGAGGCAATGTGGCCAAACGATGTCTGTCATCCGTATCTCAAATTCAAATCAGTATCACCTTGTTCAATGTGTATATACAGTATAGCATGCTCGTTTCTAAACCACACCGCACATATCTCAGTTATATTCATGCATGCATGGGTTCCAAACATCATGATCTCTTATTCAAGTATTTGAATTCAACTTTACATTGATTATGACCTTACCTAGTCTTTTACACCCACACAGTCGTCTTCTCTTTATAATTGTACCACTAACTTTCTCTCGTGCATGCATGCACACACACTACCACTCGGCATTATCCATCGCACACATGCAATCTTTTTCTTCAGGTTGGTCTCCCATGCATGCACACACACACACACCTCCCCCTCTTCACCACTTCGGCCATTCTTTATCTCTCACATGCACGCGCAACGATCGACGTTCCTCTATGTGTGTGTGTATATAGCTAGGTCTTTCCCAGTTTCCCACACAAACCGATCGATCTATATATCTAGTCAGGTCTCACCCTCTTTCCCACGTACACATCGATCAATCTATACCTCTCCATATAGGATTACATAGCTAATATACCCACATTACATATCCAACGTCCCCCTCTCATCATCCATGCCTTCCGCTTCATCTCTTAGACCCGCACACAATGGCGAAGATAGGGGGCAGCAAGGGCCCTGGCCCCCCCTAACATCACTATATATTGAGGCTAATATGAATGTGATTAGTAGATCAACTACTAGTAAAATGGTTTAACTTGATGAATTGCCCTCCTCATAAAGGATTAGCAATGCTTGGCCCCTAGCTCATTTATTTTTCATTGCTCCGCCACTGTGCGCAGCCGCGCACGTTCTCGCCCCCTCTTTTTAAATATCGATCTCGCACTTGTGCACACCTTCATAGTCTCCCTCAACTTGGCCCCTCACACCATCTTCCAGCCCCCACTAGATTCTGCCACATGTACAATCTAGAAGACTCCATGGTTCAACTTAAGCATAATGCACAAACCTCAAAACACAAGTACTTCTCCTTTGTTCTAGAATCTTCCGTATCATAACCGCCCAAACTTTTTTCTAGTTGAATTGCCATTATTTGTTTTCACTTTATTCTTTACAATGCACAATTCCATGAATCATAAAATAGATTAACTTTTTATAAAAACTAATTGATTTTGAATGAGATGAACTATAAATTTAAACGAACGTTTACATCATGCATATATGACTCAAAGCTTACATGCTATAGTGTGGTATTTAGTCATAATTTGGTAGCCAAATATGATGCGTGCAATGCACGTGTACCTTGCTAGTACTTACAGTATGTGCAAACCATGCAAATTAGAATTCCAATGGCACACTACACAGTGTCTCTCCCTTTTTCAGTTCATGAAGCCACCTGGCACATGTGGAGGTGTTGTTGCAACCTTCTTGTGTGGATTGAATACAGTGACGTGCTGCTGGTTCCAGAAGAATGATGGAGGCGCGGGTCCCGATCTTTCAATGAGATGATAACTATCGATTTGGTGGAGTCGACTTTGACGATCCGACTACAAACGTGCAAGACGTTGCGCCTTAGCAATCGCTAAACCAATCTTCTGATGTTACTAATGATGCCGGAAGCACGGTTAGACTGACCACGAAGGTCTATTCCTGCAAGCAATCGAAGAACGAGCAAGAATATGATAAAGCAATCTGAATATTGTGAATATATATGAAGTATTGATAATGGTGGGGATCCATAAGCGGTCTTGGTCTGGTCGTTGGACACAAGCAAAGTACACGAAGTTGCAATGGCTAACTTTTAACTAAACAAATCCCAAAGTCTAAACGACGCCCTAAGGGCTGTATATATGGAGAAAGAGGGGGGGGGGATTTCGTGGCCCTTGGAGGAGGGGTCCGAAACCAACCCTAACTCTTGTTTCCCCACACATAAGGACTCTAAAAATACTTAAGTATTTCGAAAATACATGGGCCTGGACCAATAATAAGGTGATGCAACACCTAGAATAGCCTCTGGACGAAATTTATGAAGTGGCATCTTGTATATTTCGTCCAAGGCTTCATGCACTCCTTATGGTGGCTTCAAAGTCTTGAAATCATCACTTGTAACTCCGGTCTTGATCCCCTTGCGCATGCCATCATCTCCATGGTTGGTCTCGCTCCAGTTTACATCCCTCTTATCCATGCCAGACCCTTCATTTGTAAGCAAAACAAATGTATCCAATTTAGGCAGCATCATATTCTCATGAACATTAGAATCATTACCAAGAAACTAAGGTACTTGATAATTTAATTGGCGTGCGCGAGTTCTAGTAATTGGTCCAGTATGTATAGCAGCAGGGGCTGTGGGTGTAACAATGGGATTGATGTCCTCATCAGAGCACGAAATCTACTTTCAAACAAAAAAAGAATCACCCAATTCGGAGTCCGTATGAAAAAGTTGTTGGCGTTTTGAGTCAGGTATGTCTGTGCAGTCCGAATCTGAATCCAGAACGTGAGAGACTTGGACTCTATCTTCTCTTGGCCCAAAAGTGACGTGAGAGGACTTTTTGAACATCACCTAAACTTCTCTTTTTCCCTTATCTTCATATGTGGATTGTACAAATGTCCCATACACCTGCAATTAGACATGGCACAAAAGTTTGTGAAGCATTTTTGTCCTGGATGACATAAATAAATTATTGCATAGTTCGCATTAGAAATCACCTCATAAATATACACGTATGCAATATTTTTGGTCATATCCAAGGTAGTCATGTCCTCATCAAATAATGTACCCGTCCTCTCTCACGCACACTGGCATTACATGCATGACGCGAAGATGTGCACGCACGCACACGCGGGTACACGGTGGGATGCATTTCTGTACGGAGATCCACCCCATGTGATAATTTGATGCGTGTAAAGTCCTTCACTTCATTGATGGTCAATTAATACAGTGCATGCAAATTGAGTGGATGTGAGGGACGAAGTAGTTGAGAAAGACATTACTACTCCACTGCGTGCATGCGAGTAGTTAAATCATGGGTTGCTACTTCCGTTGGTCTCTTTCGTATTTTGTGCCAAACCATATTTTTAAGTAACATAATATTTATGCATGTCATAAAAAGTAATACCATCAAATGCATTTGAACACACTCATATGGTAAAAAACCGGCACACAAAAAGGGGCCAATAAACCATGACGCATGCAGCATGACCTATTTTTGCCTGGGCTACTATTGCTGGCCATTGTATTTAAATATGGATGGAGTGGAGTAGTACTATCTTTATCTTAGCCTCGTAGGGCTCTCCCAGCACCTAGGCTCGCCTCCCCGCCTCGCCGACCGCTTCCATTGAACTTGGGCATGGTGAACTTTAGCTTGCCGTAGCGTTGCCCTTCATTGTGTTCGGGTCGTGGATGATGACGTCCTAGACAAGGAGGATCGTCTCTCACAACTTGCTCTTACCGTGGAGGATTTCCATTGTCTTCTTGTTCATGTTGAACTTAATGTTCTTGGCGAGCTTGTGGAGGAACTTGACGAGCTTGACGTTGGACGCGAGCTTGATATCTTCGTCCGTGAACTTCTTCGTGAAGTGCTTCTTCATGTTCACGAGCTCATCGGCCTCGGTTGGCTACGACTCAACTTGATTCTTGGAGGGCTTGTTGCGCCTCAAGTGCTTGAGCATCTCGCAATTGTTGCTCTTGACATTGTCCCTCGGCATCTTGTGTTTCTTGGTGTAGACGCAGTCGCTCTTCCTCTTCGTGTTGGCGTTGTCGTTGCCGTTCTCGTTCTCGCGCAAAGGTAGCATGGTTTTGACGATGTCGTTGTTCCTGAGAGTTGTTGTCGTGTAGAGGGATGCGGTTGGCTTGACGATCTTGGTGCACGACATGACAAAGAGTATTCGATGTCGGTGTACTCGAGCCGGAGATGGTGTAGTGGGAGTGTCGACTTGAGCGACTCCGTCTTGATGAGGACGAAGTGGAAGAAGAGCGGTTGAGCAACAAAGCACGAATCTCGTCCATTCTTGCGTTGTTCTCTTGCTTGTGGTCGTTGAGCTTGTGGTCGAAGTAATCCCTTGTACGTTGCTCGGAGAGTCGCAAGTCGGTGGCGAGGTTGTCGAGGCGTTCGCTCATTGCTTGTTGCTCTTGATGCAAAGCATGTTGTGCACCAAAGAGGTGGCTCTTTGTGACACAGGAGTTCATGTCGTCGTCTTTCCCGATGAAGAGTGGGTTGGTAGAAGTACTTGGCCTATCCATCATTCCAAGGGAAATATATGAGTGGTAGAAATAGAGGAACTTATACCAAATGTACATGTTGAAGGTGGATCAAAGATCACTCCAATGTGGAACAAGGAAATAGCACAATTGGTACCAATTCTTGTCGGTTTCTCACACCTACACAAGTAAAGACTTATGGTGGAGCTCGGTTAGGATGATGGCACAAAATTTGATGCAATTGTTAGTGAGCTTCAATAATGTTGGAAAAGACTCGCAAGTTTGCAATGCAACAAGTAGACCAAGCAAAATAAGGTACACGGAAACACACATGCAAAAAGATAAGTGGGGTCGTGCAACCAAGGATGAGCCAAAATGTGGAATCCACGAAAATGCTCTTGTTGCACAACACTTGAGAGACGCTAGAACAATTGCACAAAAGGCGGATACGAGGACTTGTGCACAACCTACTAAGCAAAAATGCAATGACTTCTATCCCAAGTATGCTCTATGTATGGTGTTTCAATGATATGATCCAAGATGATCTAGTATGACAATCTTAATGTTGTATGATGCTATGGTTCTTGCTTAAAAGCTCTTTGCTTATCTTTCCCTTTTGCTTAAAAGCTTGTTTGGCTCTTTGTTGTTTGAGCTCTTTTCTCATTCAATGCTTCACGAACCAAGATACCAATTGAGTATGTGATGACACTTTGTGACACAAGAGATGATATGCACCAATGCTATGTATGTATGCTATGGGAAGTATGATCACTAATGTGCACAAGTCATGTTGCCGACAATACCCAAAGGCTAGTCTCGATGGGTAAGCGACGCAAAAGAGTGAGGCTATGATGGCTATCAATGTAATGGCAAAAATGATGTATCCGATACCAAGATGAGGTTACCGGTCTTGCTTATGGTATGGTGTCAAAATGGTGTAGCGGTTGTCATCGATGACGCGTACGGTGGCGAAGATGATCGGTGGTGATGTTGATGTCGAACCGTACCTAAATAGCCGAAACACAATAGGATACAGAACCACAACTGAAATTCTCAAAGCACAATGTGGCAAAAGCGTAGCGGAGTGCGAAATAAGTAAGCAATGGTGGTTGCGGAAAGTGGTGGAGGTATGGGTATGTGTATGCGGAAGTGGGGCGGTGGCTGCAATTTTTGGGGGGTGGGGGGGAATTCAGTTTCGTCAGGGTTTTACGGACGTCCGAGGGTTTATGGTCGTCCGGTCGTCGGACGTCTGGGGGTTGTCGGACGTCCGGTGCCAGGGCAAAATTCATGCACGGGAAGAACAACTAGGGTTCACGACGGGGAGGACGAAATTCGTTGAATTCGGGCGATTTCGTGGATGGAAAAGGTGGAGACGAAGGGGAAAAGCTAGATCCACTCAAGGCAAAGCAAATCCACAGATCAAATCCAACAAAAGTTCATCACACCAACAAATCACAAAAAAAATTGGGGCTATTTCTGTGGGGCATTTTCGAATTAGGAACAAAATCAACAAAAATAAGGCTAGAAACACAACGAGGAGGCTTCGAAATCGTGATCAACGTGGCTCTAGATACCAAGATGATGTAGGGTGGAAATCCTATGGGCCGATCTTTCACGAAAGGAGCAGTCCCGTGATGAACACGAAGAACACGAGGGGAAACACGAGGGGAAATCACAAAGGGGCACAAAGAGAAACACTCAAACCAACAAGATTAAGTCACACATGTGCTAGATCCTCGAAACACGAGAGGGGATACAAAATACAAAGTCAACAAGGGACGATACAAATGGTAACCGGTCTTCTCCGTGAGGAGGTCTTGATGGTCTTCTCCGCGAGGAGGTCTTGAATCCAAGTGGATCTTCTCCGAAGAGGGGCCGCGGTCTCTCTCGTGGAGTAGATCCGGATGGATGAGCGAAGCTCTATCTCACAAATGAGCTAACACAACGCTAACCCTAAATAGGAGGAGGAAGAGGTCTATTTATAGTCTTAGTGCAAAAGAAGGGCGAAGTGGAGGGGTACATGGGCTTCGACCCGAAACTGGACGCAGCCAGGGTCCGGTCATCCGAGAGGCGCCGGTCGTCTTGAGGCTCGCGGTGGTCCGGATGTCCATAGATCCTCGGATATCCGTAGATTCGGTTCTGTTGCCACGGCATCGGACGTCCATAGGTGTCCGGCCGTCCAGTCGCTGGTCGTCCGGTCTTCCTCGGACTTTCGCTAATTTCGTTCTGTTGGCGTAGCATCGATCGTCCGGAGGTGTTCGGTGGTCTGGAGCCTGGGAGTCATCGGACGTCCGGTCCAGGTCAGACGTCCGGCCGCTGTAGCTTTTGTAGGCCTGAGTTCCCTGGGCTGGCGTGACCTCCAGGGGTCAGACGTCTAGGATGGGCCGGTCGTCTGGTGCCTGTAGCTTCCGTGGCAGCTCTTCTTCTTGTCCTCCGCGCTTGGTGTCCTCGCCGTCTTGTCCATTGGATGTAGAAGTTCCGTGGCTTTCCTCCAACTGCCCAATCACGCATAGTGTTTCCCCTTGAGGTAGTAGCCATGTATCATGTCTAGAAACTGGTAGTTCGGAGAGGAGCAAGTTCACCTTATCTTCGATAGCCTTTGCTCGTGCCCTTGTCATTGGTCCAAGTGGTGTCGTGGGAGACGTAGGTTGGTCCATGGGGATGATCTTGGGATGCTCCACATCATCTCTCCTCCCTTGGGAAAGATCCGACCTCTGATCCAATTCTTCATCACCATGGTAGGGCGATAGATCCTTGACATTGAAAATGTCACTCACGTTGTACTTGTCGCGCGGGAGGTCGATCTTGTAAGCGTTATTGTTGTAGCGTGCAAGGACCTTGAAGGGTCCATCCGCTCGTGGTAGGAGTTTGGACTTGTGTTCGGTTGGGAAGCGGTCCTTGCAAAGGTGTAGCCACACAAGATCACCAATGTTGAATACCATGGGGTGCTTGTTGATGTTGAGCTTGGTCGCAAGACGTTGTACTTGGCGCTCGATGGTGTGCCTTGTATCTTCATGCACCTTCTTGAGATGGTTCACACGTGCACTTGTGTCCATATTGATGCGCTCTTGGAGTGGTAGAGGAAGAATCTCCAATGGTGACAATGGGTTGAATCCATAGACGACCTCGAAGGGGGACTTGCCGATAATTGAGTGTCTTGCGCGGTTGTAGGCGAACTCAGCGATAGGTAGACACTCCTCCCACTCCTTGATGTTCTTCTTGATTAGCACGCGAAGTAGAGCTAAGAGTGTGCGGTTGATCACCTCCATTTGGCCGTCGGTTTGTGGATGGTTTGTGGATGGTACGCGAAGTAGACGCAATATTTCCCTACAAAAGAGTGTGGCAACATGTGAAGCATCGTCTATCTTGTTGCTTGGTATGAAATGTGCCATCTTAGAGAATCGGTCCACAACAACAAATACCGAATCCTTTCCATTTCTAGTCCTAGGAAATCCAAGTACAAAATCCATGCTAATATCTTCCCATGGTTGATATGGAATTGGGAGAGGCATGTAAAGGCCATGGGATTGAGCTTTAGACTTAGCTTTGCGACATGTAGAGCATCAGTTGGTGAAGCGGTTGACGCCGCGAAACGTCTTGGGCCAATAATAGTTCTTGGAGAGCGTAGCGAAAGTCTTGTCGTGGCCAACATGTCCCATTAGTCATCGTCCATGAGATTCCCGCAAAATCAACAAACGAAGAGAAGACTCGGGGATGCAAAGCTTGTTAGCTCTCATAAGATATCCAGTTTTTATGTAATAGCGTTCCCCAGAGGTATTCGTCAAACATTTGGCATAAGGAATAGCAAAAGTAGGATCATGCTCATACAAGTCATTTATGTGCTCAAAGCTAATGCCATCCAATTCAAGTTGAGTACCAAGCATGCATATGCGGGAAAGAGCGTCTGCCACAACATTTTCCTTACCTTTAATGTACTTGATGATATAAGGAAAAGACTCAACGATTTCACTCCATTTAGCATGACACTTGTTCAACTTAGTTTGACCCTTAAGGTATTTAAGCGTTTCATGATCGGTATGAATGATGAATTCATGAGGGCGAAGATAGTGTTCCCATTCATGCAAAACTCGCACTAAAGCATATAACTCTTTGTCATAGATGGGGTAATTAAGTTGCGCTCCGGAAAGTTTCTCACTAAAGTAAGCTATGGGGCGCTTCTCTTGCGTTAACACACCTCCTATGCCATTACCTCTAGCATCACAATGAATCTCAAAGGGCTTCTCAAAGTTGGGTAACGCAAGCACGGGAGCATGAGTAAGCAAATTCTTAAGCTCATTGAAAGCGGTATCTTGGGATGGTCCCCAAACAAAAGGCGCATTTTTCTTGCTCAAAGCATGCAAAGGCGAAGCAATTGTGCTAAAGTCCTTCACGAATCTACGGTAACAATGGGTTAAACCAAGGAAACTACGCACTTGCTGCAAATTGGTTGGTTGGGGCCAAGTGTTAATAGCATTGATCTTAGATTCATCAACATGCACACCCTTAGAAGATACTACAAAACCCAAGAAAACGAGCCTGTCGGCGCCAAAAAGGCATTTTTCCATGTTAGCATAGAGACGCTCTTTTCAAAGAGTTTGCAAAACGGTTCGAACATGGGTGACATGATCTTTAATAGATTTGCTATAAACAAGGATATCATCAAAGTAGACCACAACAAACACACAATGTAAGGACCTGGTGCTTCCGATAAACCCATAGGCATGACTAACCACTCATACAAACCAAACTTTTTTTGAAAGCAGTTTTCCATTCATCACCCTCTTGTATGCGTATTTGATTGTAACCAATTTTAGGATCAATTTTGGAAAAAATAGTGGCACCACTAAGTTCATCAAGCATATCATCAAGGCGTGGAATGGGGTACCTATAGCGAACGGTGATAGCATTGATAGGTCTACAGTTGGAACACATGCGAAAGCTACCGTCTCTTTTAGGCAAAAGAATGAGCGGAACGACACAAGGACTCAAACTTTCACGCACGTGTCCATGGCCTATGAGATGCTTTACTTGCCTTTGTATTTATTTGGTTTCTTCGGGGTTGACGCGGTAGGGAGCTTTGTTCGGAAGTGGTGCTCCGGGGATGAGGTCGATGCAGTGCTCGATGCCTCGTAGTGGAGGTAGTCCCAGAGGTAACTCATCAGGGAAAACATCTTGGAATTCTTGCAAAAGAGAAGACAACACTAAAGGTAGAGTGTGAGAGGTGTTAGCTTTTGGTGCGTTGTCCTTGCACAAAAGGATGTAGCGTATCACACTAGATGGGTTCTCACACACTTATCTTATCTCACGTTTGGTGGCAAATAGAAATAGGTTCTTCTTTTCGCTCATCCTGGAGGCACTCGATTTAGGCTTGTGGCGCTCACTCTCTTTTTGGTGGTTCGCTCTCTCACTATTCTCTCCATGACGGGTGGCTTGCTTGTCGGCGATCACATGGTTTGGAGACATAGGGCCAAGTACATACTCTTTCCTTTCATCTTGAAGGTGTAGTGATTCGTTCGGCAGTTGTGGGTGACACCTCTATCAAATTGCCATGGCCGTCCAAGAAGAAGGTGGCAAACGGTCATTGGAACGACTTCACACTCCAAAGTGTCTTCATAAGCTCCGATTTTGAAGGAGACTTGCACTCTATGCTCGTCTTGAATAGTGCCGGAGTCGCTTAGCCATTGAACTTTGTAGGGATGTGGGTGCTTCGTCTTGGGCAATTGGAGCTTGGAGCAAAGTTCTTCACTTGCTCAGTTATGACAACTCCCACCATCGATGATGACCTTAACGGACCTTCCATTGATGCCGGCCTTGGTATGAAAGATATGGCATCTTTGTTCTTCTTCTTGTTGATGTTGGAGAGTCAAGACCTTGGACACAACAAGAGCGGGACTGGAATCTTCATCACAAAAGACTTGTTCCTCTTCATTGTTCACTTGCCGGTGCATGGCGACTTGCTCAAGTGCTTCCGTTTCTCCTTCACTCATGGAGTCGTATGTACCATCGTCGTTGTGGATCATGGTCCGCTTGTTGGTACACTCAAAGGACATATGGCCTCGGCCTCCGCATGTGGAGCATTTGAAGGAACTTGTCTTGACGGTCTCATCGGTTGGGGTAGATGATGATGAAGCTCTCGGCTTGAAGTTGCTTGTTGTAGGAAGATGACTTGATGTTGACGAAGCTTTCTTGTAACTCGACTTGTCGACGTTGCTTGTGGAAGGCTTTGTTGATGTAGACGGTGTTGGAGTCGTTGAAGCTTGGGTGTTGGAGAAGCCGTATGACTTGGATGAGAACTTGGCATACTTTAAGTCATCTTGCACTTGACGTTCCACTTTGGTAGCTTGATGCACTAGCTCGATGAGGTTCGAGTATGGTTGGAAGTCAACGATCTTCTTGATGGGGTGATTGAGTCCATTCAAGAAACGTGCCATAGTTTGCTCATCATCTTCCGTAACATTGGCTCGTATCATTGCAATCTCCATTTCCTTGTAGTACTCTTCAACGCTCTTGGTTCCTTGCTTGAGTAGTTGGGGTTTCTTGAAGAGGTCGTGGTTGTAGTAGGTAGGCACGAAGCGTGCTCTCATGACATCCTTCATTTGTGCCCAAGTAGTGATGGGTGTAGGATTTCGGGTTCCCGCAAAACCCTTAAGGTTCGAACACTGGGGTGCGCACGAAGATCCCTCCCTCACTGATCACGCTCTCAAGCACTTCGCGATTTGAAAGGCTAGCTCGACGAACTCGCAACACAAGAGACACAAGATTTATACTGGTTCGGGCCACTGTTGTGGTGTAATACCCTACTCCAGTGTGGTGTGGTGGATTTCCTCTGGGGCTGGTGATGAACAGTACAAGGGGAAGACCTGAGGTGAGGTGTTCTTATGCTTTGTTGGTGTGTGGATCTAGATCTCTATCTACCCCTGCCTATGGTGGTGGCTAATCCTATTTATAGAGGCACTGGTCCTCTCCCCAAATATTGAGCGGGAAAGGAGCCAACAACGGCCAATTTGAAAGGGGACAGCTAGTACAAGTTATCCTGACAAAAGCAGTCTTCGCCTGCCAAAGGCTCTGGTGGTGACACCATCTTGGGCTCCACGGTGACCTCCATCTTGTCATCCTGCTGGTCTTGGTCTCGTTGCACCAATATGGAAACCTTTGCTTGACGCCTCGACACTCTTCGTCTGCGCTTGCTCCCTTAGCACCAAAGAGGAAACAAGGACACTATGAGCGCTGGTACCCGCCTAGCACCTGCCTGGTCTCGATCGTCATGGCTCATGTCATTGTAACCTCGCGAGGTTTGCCTGGCCTTGATCTCTCTGCCCCTCGCGAGCCGGCCTGGCGAGGCCGCTCCTGAGGAGGTCTTGCGTCGTCCGCCTCGCGAGGCTTGGCCCGTCGCGAGGGTCTTGAATGCTTGTTTGTGAAGATGGGCCATACGGGCCCGCTCGCAGCGCCACCCGTGGGCCGCAGGCAGGCAAGTCTGGGGACCCCCGTTCCCAGAACGCCGACAGTAGCCCCCGGGCTGAAGGCGCGCTCAGGCTTGGCTTTGAGGCGAAGCCAAGGGGCAAGTGCGGAGCGCCGCGGGCCCCAATAGCCTGTGACCTTGGTCGACGCGTGGCGGTTGATTGGACGTGGGCGTCTCCGTTTCCCCACGCAGGCTCGGCAACTGCCCGACTGTCAAAAGGCTGGCGTAGACAACGCTTGCCTTCACTGCTTCCTTTCGCCTTGCTCCAGATCCCCTTATTGCTCCCTGCTTCTAAAATCTCCAGATCTACTCCCATCCTTTCCCGCATCAACGACCAATGGCGCCCCGGAGGGTCAAGCCCCCTCGTCGCCGGCTTGGTATGAGCCAGCCCTCGACGCGCCCAACGTCTCGGAGAAGAATCTCGCCTCCACGCGCTTGCTGACGGCGGGGGAAAGCAACAAGAAGGGGAAGACCGGGCTCCGGGCCAGCTCCGACATGCCAGAGCCCGAGGGAAGCACCTTCTTCCCCTTCTTTACGAGCAGCATCGTCGCGGGACTGGTTCCCCCTTTTCTGACATCTTCTTTGAGGTCCTTGACCACTACGGACTGCAGGCGCTGCATCTTCATCCCAACTCTATCCTCCTCTTGTCGATCTTCGCCTACTACCGTGAGGCGTACCTCGGCGTGATGCCATCCGTGGCTCTGCTGCGCCACTTCTTCTTCCTCCGCATCAATGATGGTCGTACCTCCGGGTGTACCAATTTCATCGCGGCCGGCAAGGCCAACTCCATCTCGAAGACGGGTGCTACCTCTAGAGCACTGCATTGGTTTTCCCCGAAGAGGAAGGGATGATGCAACAAACTAGCGTAAGTATTTCCCTCAGTTTTTGAGAACCCAGGTATCAATCCAGTAGGAGGCTATGCGCGAGTCCCTCGTACCTGCACAAAACAAATAAATCCTTGCAACCAACGCAAATAGGGGTTGTCAATCCCTATAAGGCTACTTACGAGAGTGAGATCTGATAGATATGATAAGATAATATTTTTGGTATTTTTATGATAAAGATGCAAAGTAAAATAAAGGCAAAGTAAATAGCAAAGGAAATAACTAAGTAGTAGGAGATCAATATGATAAAGATAGACCAGGGGGCCATAGGTTTCACTAGTGGCTTCTCTCGAGAGCATAAGTATTCTACGGTGGGTGAACACATTACTGTTGAGCAATTGACAAAATTGAGCATAATTATGAGAATATCTAGGTATGATCATGTATATAGGCATCACGTCCGAGACAAGTAGACCGACTCCTGCCTGCATCTACTACTATTACTCCACTCATCGACCGCTATCCAGCATGCATCTAGAGTATTATGTTAAAAACAAAGTAATGCCTTAAGCAAGATGACATGATGTAGAGGGATAGACTCATGCAATATGAAGAAAATCCCATCTTGTTATCCTCGATGGCAACAATACAATATGTGCCTTGCTGCCCCTACTGCCACTTGGAAAGGACACCGCAAGATTGAACCCAAAGCTAAGCACTTCTCCCATTGCAAGAAAGATCAATCTAGTAGGCCAAACCAAACTGATAATTCGAAGAGACTTGCAAAGATAACCAATCATACATAAAACAATACAGAGAAGATTCAAATATTATTCATAGATAGACTTGATCATAAACCCACAATTCATCGGTCTCAACAAACACACCGCAAAAGGAAGATTACATCAAATAGTTCTCCACAAGAGAGGGGGAGAACGTTGTATTGAGATCCAAAAAGAGAGAAGAAGCCATCTAACTACTAACTATGGACCCGTAGGTCTTAGGTAAACTACTCACACTTCATCAGAGAGGCTATGGTGTTGATGTAGAAGCCCTCCGTGATCGATGCCCCCTCTGGCGGAGCTCCGGAATAGGCCCCAAGATGGGATCTCGTGGATACAGAAAGTTACGGCGGTGGAATTAGGGTTTTGGCTCCGTATCTGATCGTTTGGGGGTACGTAGGTACATATAGGAGGAAGGAGTACGTCGATGGAGCAACAGGGGCCCCACAAGGGTGGAGGGCGCGCCTGGGGTAGGCAGGCGCGCCCCCTACCATGTGGCCTCCTCTTTTCTTTCTTGACATAGGGTCCAAGTCTCCCGGGTCTTGTTCGTTGAGAAAATCACGTTCTGGAAGGTTTCATTCCGTTTGGACCCCATTTGATATTCCTTTTCTTCGAAACCCTAAAACAGGCAAAAAACAACAATTCTAGGCTGGGCCTTCGGTTAATAGGTTAGTCCCAAAAATAATATAAAAGTGGATAATAAAGCCCAATAATGTCCAAAACAGTAGATAATATAGCATGGAGCAATAAAAAATTATAGATACGTTGGAGACATATCAAGCATCCCCAAGCTTAATTCCTGCTCGTCCTCGAGTAGGTAAATGATAAAAATAGACTTTTTTGATGCGGAGTGCTACTTGGCATAATTTTAATGTAATTCTTCTTAATTGTGGTATGAATATTCAGATCCGAAAGATTCAAGACAAAAGTTCATATTGACATAAAAATAATAATACTTCAAGCATACTAACAAAGTAATTATGTCTTTTCAAAATAACATGCCTAAAGAAAGTTATCCCTACAAAATCATATAGTCTGGCTATGCTCTATCTTCACCACACAAAATATTTAAATCATGCACAACCCCGATGACAAGCCAAGCAATTGTTTCATACTTTTGACATTCTCAAAACTTTTTCAATCTTCACGCAACACATGAGTGTGAGCCATGGATATAGCACTATAGGTGGAATAGAGTGGTGGTTGTGGAGAAGACAAAAAGGGAGAAGATAGTCTCACATCAACTAGGCGTATCAACGGGCTATGGAGATGCCCATCAATAGATATCAATGTGAGTGAGTAGGGATTGCCATGCAACGGATGCACTAGAGCTATAAGTATATGAAATCTCAAAAAGAAACTAAGTGGGTGTGCATCCAACTTGCTTGCTCATGAAGACCTAGGGCATTTTGAGGAAGCCCATCATTGGAATATACAAGTCAAGTTCTATAATGAAATATTCCCACTTGTATATGAAAGTGATAACATGAGAGACTCTCTACTATGAAGATCATGGTGCTACTTTGAAGCACAAGTGTGGTAAAAGGATAGTAACATTGTCCCTTCTATCTTTTTCTCTCATTTTTTCTTTTCTTTTTTCATTTGGGCCTTTTCTCTTTTTATGGCCTCTTTTCTTTTTTCTTTTTTTCGTCCGGAGTCTCATCCCGACTTGTGGGGGAATCATAGTCTCCATCATCCTTTCCTCACTGGGACAATGCTCTAATAATGATGATCATCACACTTTTATTTTTCTTGCAACTCAACAATTACAACTCGATACTTAGAACAAAATATGACTCTATATGAACGCCTCCGGCGGTGTACCGGGATATGCAATGACTCATGAGTGACATGTATGAAAGAATTATGAATGGTGGCTTTGCCACAAATACGATGTCAACTACATGATCATGCTAAGCAAT
Source organism: Triticum urartu (assembly GCF_003073215.2). Lineage (NCBI taxonomy): Eukaryota > Viridiplantae > Streptophyta > Magnoliopsida > Poales > Poaceae > Triticum > Triticum urartu. Next base: position 272,624,035 of record NC_053023.1, read on the forward strand.
ACGACAATGATGGAGTGTGTCATAATAAACAGAATGGTGGAAATTTGCATGGCAATATATCTCGGAATGGCTATGAAAATGCCATAATAGGTAGGTATGGTGGCTGTTTTGAGGAAGGTATATGGTGGATGTATGATACCGGCGAAAGGTGCGCAGTATTAGAGAGGCTAGCAAAGGTGGAAGGGTGAGAAAAGTGCATATAAGCCATGGACTCATTAGTCATAAAGAACTCATATACTTATTGCAAAAATCTACAAGTTATCAAAGCAAAGTATTACGCGCATGCTCCTAGGGGGATAGATTGGTAGGAAAAGACCATCGCTCGTCCCCGACCGCCACTCATAAGGAAGGCAATCAAAAAATAAATCATGCTCCGACTTCATCACATAACGGTTCACCATACGTGCATGCTACAGGAATCACAAGCTTCAACACAAGTATTTCTCAAATTCACAACTACTCAACTAGCATGACTTTAATATCACCATCTCCATATCTCAAAACAATTATCAAGTATCAAACTTATCATAGTATTCACCACACTCATAAGAGAATTTTTTTTATTCTTGAATACCTAGCATATTAGGATTTAAAGCAAATTACCATGCTATTAATACTCTCAAAATAATCTAAGTGAAGAATGAGAGATCAATAGTTTCTATAAAACAAATCTACCACCGTGCTCTAAAAGATATAAGTGAAGTACTAGAGCAAAATTATATAACTCAAAAGATATAAGCGAAGCACATAGAGTATTCTAACAAATTCTAAATTATGTATGTCTCTCTCAAAAGGTGTGTATAGCAAGGATGATTGTGGTAAACGAAAAAGCAAAGACTCAAATAATACAAGACGCTCCAAGCAAAACACATATCATGTGGCGAATAAAAATATAGCTCCAAGTAAAGTTACCGATAGAAGTAGACGAAAGAGGGGGTGCCTTCCAGGGCATCCCCAACCTTTGGATTTTAGGTGTCCTTAGGTTATCTTGGGGGTTCCATGGGCATCCCCAAGCTTAGTCTCTTGCCACACCTTGTTCCATAATCCATCAAATCTTTACCCAAAACTTGAAAACTTCACAACACAAAACTTAAAGTAGAAAATCTCGTGAGCTCCGTTAGCGAAAAAAACTAAAATACCACTTCAAGGTACTGTAATGAACTCATTATTTATTTATATTGGTGTTATACATACTGTATTCCAACTTATATATGGTTTATAAACTATTTTACTAGCCATAGATTGATCAAAATAAGCAAACAACACACGAAAAACAGAATCTGTCAAAAATAGAACAGTATGTAGTAATCTGTAGCTAGCGCAAGATATGTAACCCCAAAAATTCTAAAATAAATTTCTGGACGTGAGGAATTTATCTATTAATCATATGCAAAAATAATTAACTAAATATCACTTTCCAAATAAAAACGGCAGTAGTTCTCGTGAGCGCTAAAGTTTCTGTTTTTTACAGCAAGTTCAACAAGACTTTCCCCAAGTCTTCCCAACGTTTCTACTTGGCACAAACACTAATTAAACACAAAAAACACAACCAAAACAGAGGCTATATAAATTATTTATTACTAAACAGGAGAAAAAATCAAGGAATAAAAATAAAATTAGGTTGCCTCCCAACAAGCGCTATCGTTTAACGCCCCTAGCTAGGCATAACAAGCAAGAATAGATCTAGGTATTGCCATCTTTGGTAGGCAATCCATAAGTGGCTCTCATAATAGATTCATAAGGTAATTTAATTTTATTTCTAGGAAATTGTTCCATGCCTTTCCTTAATGGAAATTGGAATCTAATATTTCCTTCCTTCATATCAATAATTGCACCAATCGTTCTAAGGAAAGGTCTACCAAGAATAATAGGACATGAAGGATTGCAATCTATGTCAAGAACAATAAAATCTATGGGCACATAATTCCTATTTGCAACAATAATAACATCATTAATTATTCCCATAGGTTTCTTAATAGTGGCATCCGCAAGGTGCAAGTTTAGAGAGCAATCATCAAAATCACGGAAACCTAACAAATCACACAAAGTCTTTGGAATCGTGGAAGCACTAGCACCCAAATCACATAAAGCATAGCATTCATGATCTTTAATTTTAATTGTAATAGTTGGTTCCCACTCCTCATAAAGTTTTCTAGGGATAGAAACTTCCAATTCAAGTTTTTCTTCATAAGATTGCATCAAGGCATCAACGATATGTTTAGTAAACGCTTTATTTTGAGTATAAGCACGAGGAGAATTTAGCACGGATTGCAACAAGGAAATACAATCAATAAAAGAGCAATTTTCATAATTAAATTCCTTGAAATCCATAATAGTGGGTTTAGCAACATCTAGGGTTTTAATTTCTTCAATCCCACTTTTATCAAATTTAGCATCAAGATCAACAAATTCCGAATTCTTGGAACACCTTCTAGGTAAAGGTGGATCATATTCAGTCCCATCATTATCAAGATTCATATTGCAAAACAAAGATTTAATAGGAGACACATCAATAACTTTTAGATCTTCATCTTTATTTTCATAGGAACTAGAAGAACACGCTCTTATAAAGGCATCTTTCTTATTACGCATCCTAGCGGTTCTTTCTTTGCACTCATCAATGGAAATTATCATGGATTTGAGAGACTCATTGATATCATGCTTAGGGGGAATAGATCTAAGTTTCAAAGAATCAACATCAAGAGCAATTCTATCAACGTTCCTAGCCAAATCATCAATCTTAAGCAATTTTTCTTCAATCATAAAATTCTTTTGCGAAGTAATAAATTCTTTAATATTAGATTCAAAATCAGAGGGCATCTTATTATAATTTCCATAAGAATTGTTGTAGGAATTACCATAATTATTAGAGGAATTACTAGGATAAGGCCTAGAGTTGAAATTTCCTCTATACGCGTTGTTACCAAAATTGTTCCTACCAACAAAATTCACATCCATAGATTCATTATTATTCTCAATCAAAGTAGACAAGGGCATATCATTAGGATCATAAGAAACACTCTTATTAGCAAATAATTTCATAAGTTCATCCATCTTTCCACTCAAAACATTAATTTCTTCTATCGCATGCACCTTTTTATTAGTAGATCTTTCAGTATGCCATTGAGAATAATTAACCATAACATTATCTAGGAGTTTAGTAGATTCTCCTAAAGTGATTTCCATTAAAGTTCCTCCCGCGGCTGAATCTAAAAGATTTCTAGAAGAAAAATTCAATCCAGCATAAATTTTTTGTATAATCATCCACAAATTTAAACCATGAGTAGGGCAATTACGTATCATTAATTTCATTCTCTCCCAAACTTGTGCAACATGTTCATGATGAAGTTGCTTAAAATTCATAATATCGTTTCTAAGAGAGATGATCTTAGCGGGAGGAAAATACTTAGAGATAAAAGCATCTTTGCACTTGTTCCATGAATCAATACTATTTTTAGGCAAAGACGAAAACCAAGCTTTAGCACGATCTCTAAGCAAAAAAGGAAATAGCTTCAATTTATCAATATCATTATCCACATCTTTCTTCTTTTGCATGTCACACAAATAAACGAAGCTATTTAGATGGATAGCGGCATCTTCACTAGGAAGGCCGGAAAACAGATCTTTCATGACAAGATTCAGCAAAGTAGTATTAATTTCACAAGATTCAGCATCGGTAAGAGGAGCAATCGGAGTGCTAATGAAATCATTATTGTTGGTATTGGCGAAGTCACACAATTTAGTATTATCTTGAGCCATCGTGACAAGCATGCAAACTAACACAAGCAAACAGAAAGCAAACGAGCAAAAAGAGGCAAATAGAGAGGGAGAGGGAGGATAGAGAGAGAGAGAGAGGGCGAATAAAACGGCAAGGGTAAAGTGGGGGAGAGGAAAACGAGAGGCAAATGGCAAATAATATAATGCAGGAGATAAGGGTATGTCATGGGTACATGGTATGTTGACTTTTGCGTAGACCTCCCCGGCAACGGCGCCAGAAATCCTTCTTGCTACCTCTTGAGCACTGCGTTGGATTTCCCCGAAGAGGAAGGGGTGATGCAGCAAAGTAGCGTAAGTATTTCCCTCAGTTTTTGAGAACCAAGGTATCAATCTAGTAGGAGGCTATGCGCGAGTCCCTCGTACCTGCACAAAACAAATAAATCCTCGCAACCAACGCAAATAGGGGTTGTCAATCCCTATAAGGCCACTTACGAGAGTGAGATCTGATAGATATGATAAGATAATATTTTTGGTATTTTTATGATAAAGATGCAAAGTAAAATAAAGGCAAAGTAAATAGCAAAGGAAATAACTAAGTAGTAGGAGATCAATATGATAAAGATAGACCCAGGGGCCATAGGTTTCACTAGTGGCTTCTCTCGAGAGAATAAGTATTCTATGGTGGCTGAACAAATTACTATTGAGAAATTGACAAAATTGAGCATTGTTATGAGAATATCTAGGTATGATCATGTATATAGGCATCACGTCCGAGACAAGTAGACCGACTCCTGCCTGCATCTACTACTATTACTCCACTCATCGACCGCTATCCAGCATGCATCTAGAGTATTAAGTTAAAAACAAAGTAATGCCTTAAGCAAGATGACATGATGTAGAGGGATAGACTCATGCAATATGAAGAAAATCCCATCTTGTTATCCTCGATGGCAACAATACAATATGTGCCTTGCTGCCCCTACTGCTACTGGGAAAGGACACCGCAAGATTGAACCCAAAGCTAAGCACTTCTCCCATTGCAAGAAAGATCAATCTAGTAGGCGAAACCAAACTGATAATTCGAAGAGACTTGCAACGATAACCAATCATACATAAAACAATACAGAGAAGATTCAAATATTATTCATAGATAGACTTGATCATAAACCCACAATTCATCAGTCTCAACAAACACACCGCAAAAAGAAGATTACATCAAATAGTTCTCCACAAGAGAGGGGGAGAACGTTGTATTGAGATCCAAAAAGAGAGAAGAAGCCATCTAGCTACTAACTATGGACCCGTAGGTCTGAGGTAAACTACTCACACTTCATTGGAGAGGCTATGGTGTTGATGTAGAAGCCCTCCGTGATCGATGCCCCCTCCGGCGGAGCTCCGGAACAGGCCCTGAGATGGGATCTCATGGATATAGAAAGTTACAGCGGTGGCATTAGGGTTTTGGCTCCGTATCTGATCGTTTGGGGTACGTAGGTATATATAGGAGGACGGAGTACGTCGGTGGAGCAACAGGGGGGCCCACGAGGGTGGAGGGTGCGCCTGGGGTAGGCAAGCGCACCCCCTACCTCGTGGCCTCCTCTTTTCTTTCTTGACGTAGGGTCCAAGTCTCCCGGGTCTTGTTCGTTGAGAAAATCACGTTCCCAAAGGTTTCATTCCGTTTGGACTCCATTTGATATCCTTTTTCTTCGAAACCCTAAAACAGTCAAAAAACAACAATTCTAGGCTGGTCCTCCAGTTAATAGGTTAGTCCCAAAAATAATATAAAAGTGGATAATAAAGCCCAATAATGTCCATAACAATAGATAATATAGCATGGAGCAATCAAAAATTATAGATACATTGGAGACGTATCAACGGGGAGGAAGGCCGATGGCTTCAGGAGCAAGTGGCTATGATGGACGCCAAGTGTGCCCACCCACGCTTGATACTGCCGACGGAGATGCCCCAGTCTGACAAGGGGTGGTCCCACGCGAAGCTCACTGATGAGCAGGCGGCATTGGTGCTGGAGAAGATGGACGCCGACTTGAAGCCGGGCAACGCGAAGGCGGTGAAGGTGACATGGGCCATGCTCCTAAGGGAATTCCTGATGCTGCGCGTAGCCCACTCCAGGCGCGTACAAGCCCCTTGTGGGAGCTTGGGGACGAAGAGGAAAAGGTTCTCCTGAGCCCGAAAGCCTTGTACGATGATGAGTTGGCTGTGGCTCTCCGCATCCTGGTCGGGGACAACCAGGAGTACTCGCCGAATGTCTTCACTCCCTTGTTCTGCCGCAAGGACGGGGCGCTGGTCATGGCCTCCAGGCCGACCTTTGACGGGCGCGGACTGGTGCCGCCGGCACCCACCGGGGCCCCTGCGGCGCCGACGCCGGTGGAGCTGTCTTCTGGTGTGTCCCACGGGGAGGAAGAGAAAGAGGAGGAAGACTCGGAGGTGACCCCTGATGGTACGGGGGAAACCTCCCCCTTGAGCAAAGCTGACATCCTCTACACCCTTCCTGACGACGACGAGGCTGACGCCCACCTGGAGAGGGGAGAGACGCCCGTCATCCCGACGAGGGACCGATCGACGTTGATCTCCCGAGATGCTGCTTCTGCTCCGACGCCGCCTGGAGCCGCTTCTGGCCCAGCTGCCGCTCCTGCTTCCGGAGCTGGCGCACCCGCGCCTCGGGTTGCGAAGCTCTCTGGCTTCAAGCTCCCGAAGTGGAGGGACTATGTCGCGGCGGATCAGTAAGTGTCCCCGTCTTGCCTTGTTCTTGCTGTTGATGCTTGTTCCCGACTCTTTCTCCTTGTTGTGTAACCAGGCTGACGCCTGCGGCGAAGAGGAGAAGGGAGAGCAAGGTGGTGCTGCTTAACTCCGGGCCGCCTCCTGCAACCGCACCCCTTTCCACGAGCAAAGGTGGGGATGGTGCTCGTGCTTCTCCAGCCCGATCATCCTCGCGAGGCTGGGTGGAGCAACCTCGGGAGGAATCAGCCCCCAAAGTGCCGCTGACTCAGGAGGTGCCAGCGTCCTTCTCGGGTGCTGAGGTCCACGAGGCTCAGGAGCTTCCTGCCTCCCAAGCCATGGTGACGACGACGCCTCTTCCTCCTTCTTCTGCCATGTTGCTGACCCCAGGTTCCTCCGCTTCTCCTGACGTCCTGGAGCAGGCCCTTTCTAAGATGCCCCGGCTGCGAGAAGATCTCCAGAGCGCCGAACCCCTCCTGGCGGCTGGTCGCCTGGAACTGGTCTCTGGTTGGCTCCATTCTAACGTGTCCGTTCGGGCGGCGCTGAGCCAGGTTGCGGCGACCTCTGAGGGGGAGAAGCGAGCCGCAACTCAGGAAGCAGCTGCTCGCGAGGTGGCGCTGAAGGACGCCGAGGCCGCCCAAGGTCGCTGCCAGGTGCTGGAGGCCGAGCTGAAGATCCTGCGTGATGAGCGTGCTGAAGCTTCCGGCGGCCATAAGGCAGAGGAAGAGAGGATGAAGGCCCGGGAGGACGCCGTCAAGGGTCGCGACGCCGAGCTGGAGCAGCTGGCGCAGGCACAGGCCGCTGAGCATGGCCGGCTAGAGGAGCTGGAGCAAAAGGTGCAGGCTAAAAAGGCCGAACTCGATGCCAAGGAGAAGGTTCTAGCCGAGGACCACGCGGCCTTCGCGCTTCTGGAGAAGAGGTCTCGCGAGGCCCTGAAGTCACTCTATGAGAAGGGCTTGGAGAAGTCGTTGGCCAGCAATGAGGACGGCCCCGCCCAGTTGCTTCCCTACTTGGTCGATGCGCTTGAGGAAGTCGTGCGCGGCATCGGCCCCATGGCAGAGGCAGAGGCTCGCGTCCTTTCTTCCGCCGCACTGACGCATGTCTTTAGCCACCTCCATCTTCGCGATTCTACTGCCCTTCTTGACGAGCTGCTGGAGCCCGTGGCTAATGAACACTGCGCAGCCGCCGCCGCAGCCGTGAGAGGTCAGGTGGAAGCCCTGATGGAGAAGTTCGACGCCTTCGCCCCCGCACCTTCGACCGGTGGTGCCGGTGAAGGCGACGCCACTCAGGAGGGGGCACGTCTTGCAGGTGCCGGCGGTATCTAGGGATGACTGGCTTGTGGCTCCTTTCCTGTTGAAACTCCTGCAACATGTAGCATGCCTCGTGGAGGCGTTTAAACTCGTGTTTGATATTCGGAGAACAATATGTCTTGTAATATTTGCTTTGAGATTTTGCGATTTCCTTCCCATTTGCTTTACGTTCTACGTCGGCAGAGCCCGACCCCGCGCATACCTCAGCCGCCGTTGGGCCAACTGGATCACCAGGATGGTCCAAGGAGTGAGGGGCTACGTGGTCAGTTAGGCTCCTGAGTCGCAATGCTCAGGAGTCCCCCTTGACGCGCAAACAACTTGTGGAAATGAGATGCGATGGTAGGTCTTGTGTTCTACGTCGGCACGGCCCGACCCCGCGCATACCTCAACCCCTATTGGTCTGACTAGATCACCAGGACGGGCCAAGGAGTGATGGCTACGTGATCAGTTAGGCTCCTGAGTTGCGATGCTCAGGAGTCCCCCTTGACGTTCAAACGACCTTCATACCTTAGCTCCGCTTGGGAGGGTGCGCGACGAGCAGGTCCGAGGGACCTGGCGGGGTGGCGTACGCTTGGGCGTGACCCGAGCGCAGCCCTGTGCCCAGCCCCCTCGCGCGGCTCTCCTGAGGGGAGGCATTGCGTTGAGGCCAGACATCGATCCCGGAGGCTCCCTGAGGTTGATACGGCCGCGAGGCCGACCTCAGTTGTTTATCACCAGGACGGACCATGGCGCTTCCGCACTTGCACGGGCATAGCCGCTCCTTGACAGTGTCGACTGCCAGCGCGGAGCATGGTGCTTCCTCTAGTACGTGGGAGGGGACTCCCTACTGCGGAGAGCCCCCGAGGCGTGTACAGCCCTGCCCTGACACGTGGCTTGCACGACAGGGCTGGACGAGGTGTGTTCGGGCACTCATGAGCAGCGCGGGACTCACGAGGCCTTACCTCAAGGCGGGTTGCGCCTAGTCTTGATTCTTGTTCGTCGTGTTGGTCCTGCGAGGTGGTCAGACAACCTGCGCCGAACGAATCTCCCGAGGTTATCGCGTGAGAAAGCCAAGCACCAACGAACCCAGGAGGTGATGTGAACAGGGCCGGCCTGGCAGACAGAGCTCAGTCGTTGGATTTATCAACGCTGCAGGGACGGGCCCAAGCACAGACGCCGTGCCTAACCCTCTCACATGAAGGGTCCTGAAGAAAGACGACCGGCGCGCGGCTCCCGCGGTGGGCGACAATCAAGCAGGTGATATCATAGATAGAATAAGCATGGGAATGCATGAACGATACACGCCACTGGGTCCGGCCCGAGCGGCTTGGGGATGATGCAGCCCGTGGGGCGCCCCCAGCAAGGTAAGCTAAAGACATAAAAAGAAGGGATACATGCCACAGGGACGGACCCACGTGGCCTGGGAATAATGCAGCCCCCTGGGCGCTCCCAGCTAAATGAACTTGGAAAATGTCACCTGGTTCCGTTGATGAAGGGGTGTTGAGGCAGCTGAAGGTACGCGGTGAAGGGGTTGCTCCTCATGAGCCACCAGGGCCCTAAGCCTTGAGAGGCCCTGGGGGTCCAGGCGGTTCCTTGAGGACCGTTGCCATCTCTGCCAGGACTGCGTGGTGCCTGGCCTCCTGAGCCACCATGACGCTCCGCAGGTTGCACTGGAAGGCAACAGCCACGCTCGGTAGGCTGAACGACATGCGAACGTAGCTGTGAGGTGGACCTTCGCAGCGCCTAACACGCGAAGGCCAGAAGTGCTCCTGAGCTGCGGCTCGGTTGAGCCCTGGTATGTCAATGCAGACGCGCAGCTCACCACCCTCGCCTGGGTGGGAGCAATGCCAGGCGGGCGGCGGTCGCCGTGTATTGCTCTTGCTTCCCGAAGCTCCTGAGATACCTTGGTGATGAACTCCTGAGCGTCGGGTGCTCCTTGCCCGGTGTCCTCCTGAGGGAGACGTGCCGCGAAACACGCCTCCAAGTGGTGCCCGAGTGCTTCCCTCGTGACGTTGTCAAGGTCCAAGGCCCTCCAGAAGAGAGCCCCCGAGCCCTGCCCGAGGAGGGCACCGGGTGCGTCTTCCTATGCAACAGAGGAAGGCGCCCCAGGTGCGGGCGCTGATCCTGACGAGGTGCCACTTGCGAAGCTGCCTTCCTGAGGTCTGGCACGGAGTAGCTGCTTCTTCTTCTTGGGGACGACCTCAGGAGGGTATCGAGCTGCATTGTTGCCGGTGTCTTTTATTGACGCTGCTTGGAAGGCACGCTCGAGGGAGCACGCTGCATCTCTTTCTTCGCAGGGGACTATGATGATCCCGCCGCTTCCTGGCATCTTGAGGACTTTGTAGCCGTGGTGCGTCACTGCCATGAACTTGGCCAGGGCCGGATACCCGAGGATGTCATTGTAAGGCAGAAGAATGTGGGCGACGTCGAGGTCGATGAGCTCGGTGCGGTAGTTGTTGCGTTCTCCGAAGGTGACTGGGAGGCGGACCTAACCTATCAGTGTGTTGGAGCCGCCGGTCACTCCTGAGAAAGGTTTGGTAGGCTGAAGCTGATCGTATGGCACTTGAAGGTTGTCGAACGTCTCGACGGACAGGACGTTGAGCCTTGCATCGCCGTCGATGAGGGTCTTGGTGACTTGCACATTGCTGATGACGGGTGAACAAAGCATTGGGAGATCGCTAGCGGTGGCCACACACTTGAGCTGATCTGTTGAGCTGAAGGTAATGGCGCACTTGGACCACCTGAGCGGGCATGTAGCCTCGAGCTTGGGAAGGACTGCGTTCACCTCGCGAGCAAACTGCTTGAAGATACGCTGTGAGGCTGGGGCTTGAGCTCCACCCAAGATGCAGACGAGAGCACACGGCTCCTGGAAGCCCCCAGCCCGCTCATCTTGGTGGTGGTCGTCATTCCTTCTTGGTGGCGGCAGTGGGGGAAGCCCAACATTGCCCAGAGGATGGTCCTCGCGAGGCTGATCCCTCCAGGCACCTTCGTGAGGCTGATCCTGCCAGCGGTCCTCACGAGGCCGGTCGCGCCACTCCTGGCGTGGGCCTCGGTCGTCCCAGCGTCCTCCTCCTTGGCAGTAGCCTCGGTCGTTGCGCTCGGGGCGTCGACCGAAGCGTCCATCGCGCATGGATCTGAGCTCTTGGCAATGGTTGGTGTTGTGGCTGTGTACGTTGTGGAAGGCGCAGAATGGTCGACTGCCCTTGGATGACTCAGGCTGGTCCTTGCCGCGCTTAGTGTCTGGCTCTGCCGTGAGCACGGTGACTCCCTTGCACTTCACGTCCTTGGCCTGGGCTTTCTTCTCCTCCGGGTCGGTAGCTGGGAGCTCAAGGAGAGAAAGGCGTCCTTCCTCATCCCGGGCTCACTTGCACTCCAGGTTGAACAGCTCCAGGGATGTGCACAACTCCTCTTGATGTCGCGAGCTCCTCCTTCATCTTGATGTCGCAGAGATGATGGCCTCGTCTGTCACCTTGGGTATCTTGAGACGAATGTTGTTGAAGCGCTAGATGTACTTCTTGAGGGTCTCCCCTAGTTGTTGCTTGACGCGGCACAGGTCACCCACGGCCGGGGGGCGGTCGCGAGTGCCCTGGAAGTTGGCGTCGAAACGGTCACGCATCTCTTCCCAGGAAGATATGGAGCCAGGAGGCAGGTTCAGGAGCCAGGAGCAGACGCCATCCTTGAAAGCCATGGGGAACCAGTTCACCATGACTTTCTCGTCGCCGCTGGCCGCTTTGATGCTCAGCTCGTAGAGCTGCAAGAACTCTGCGGGGTCGGGGGTGTCGTCATAGCGCGGAGGCAGGTTTAGCTTGAACTTGCCTGGCCAGGCGACGCTATGCAGCTCGGGGGTGAAGGCGCGGCAGCAGGCAGTGGTCACCGGGGCTCGCCTTGGAGGTGGAGCCTGGTCATGGTGCCCCTGCGCTGCCGCGGCACGCAACGCATGGCCCTGTCGCAGAAAGCAATCCTGGCATAGTAGAGCTGGGAGTGGTGGAGCACTTCCTTGGGGACAGGGAATATCTTGGCAGCTTCTTTTCTCGTGCGCCGGCACACGACGCGGTGGGTCGCGCCGCTAGACCGCACATCTTGGAGCGATGACGCCACCCTGGCGCAGGGGAGGCTGACGTGCTCCCTGAGCCGCATGCCTCGGTGCAAGGGTGCCATCTTGTTGAGGAGGAGGCGGAGGCGCTCCGTGAGCCACATCGCCCGTAGCTGGCGGAGGGCAAGGCAGCGAGAGGGACGGTGCAGGAGAGCCTCCCGCGGCACTGACGAGCTCGAAGATGCGGTCCAGCCAGTCCTCGTAGAGGTCGTCGACCGGGCGGTAACGCAGGAGCTCGCATGCCATGAGCAGCGCGGCATGCACGTCCGTGGGAGCGCAGCGAGCGTGAGATGACGAGCCGGCCGGAGTCAGCGACGGGGTGGCGGTGAAGAGGCTTGCTGCTCGTTCGCCGCCGGACCGGTGACGACGTTGGCGGTGGGTGACGGAAAACGACGGGGAGGCCCGCCGACGGGAGCCGTCTGAGCAACACGGGCGGCGAGGGCGACCCGGTGCTCAGCGTGAGCTCGGCGAGTGTAACGCCCCGAGACCGATGTGCCAGGTGTCTTCGAGTTATTCGTTGCTGTTGCCATGTCTTTTGCTTGCGTATTGCATCTTGTCATGTCATCATGTGCATTGCATCATCATGTTTTCAAAACCTGCATCCGTCCCGGTCTCCCCGTTCCTTCCGTTGTCCGTTCTGAGCCCAACCACACTTGCATGCGCCCGCGGCACGTCCAAAATATTATTTGATAAGTGGCCGGAAATGTTCTCAGAATGGGATGAGAGTTGGCGTGCGGTCTTGTTATGTTGTAGGTAGGCCGCCTGCCAAGTTTCATCGCATTTGGAGTTCGTTTGACGCCCCAACGATTAACTATAGCGGCAATAGTAGCCGGTCTAACGTCGGACATTTTCGGTCTCCAAAAATCATGCCGGGCTGCATCTCTCCCCTCTTCTCTCAGACCAACCCGTTCTCCACAGTCCACCTAGGCCCATGCCTACCCCTCTTCACACAGTGCATCAGACCTCCTCCCGCGCGCGTCCGAGAGCCGTCCCGGACCCGACCCGGACAGTCGTTACCGTTGTGTCCGGATCATCCCTGAACATCTACAAAACGTCTCCGTTTTGCTCCTTGGGCTACCTAACCTATTTTTCCCGTCCGTCCAATTACGATCGAAGGGACCGGATAGCCCCTAATTTAATCCACCTGCTATATAAATATCGGGGCAACCCTAAAATGAAGGAGAGATGTCTCATCATTCCTTCTCGCCGCCGCCACACTCAAACCCCCCGCCTCGGGATCCTCCCAGATCCCCTTCTGCTCGATCTCCCATGCCACCAGCGACCCAACCAGAGCAGCCAGCCCCGCCACCTCTGCACAGGGCTCGCCGGAGCAGGCACCACCAGGCCATCCCCGTTCTCTTCGCTGAAGTCTTCTCTGCCTCACCCGACTCCCTCTCTCTCTCTGTTCTGTGCGAACAGTGCCCGCCGCCGCCTTGATCTGCCATGCGGACGCCTTCCATGGGGTTCCCTGCAGCCTTCCGTCAGCATCGTCTTGAGCCGAACCTCGCCGCCCACCGCCAAGGACGTCCCGACGCAGGAGCTCGCCGTCGCCCGCTTGGCCGCGCCAAGTTCCACCGCCCCGTCCTCTTTCTGCTTCACCCGGCGCCAAGTTCCGCTTCTGTTGACTGCCTCCTCGCTCGATCTGACCGAGTCTTCGACAACGATGCAGCTGGCCCAACGCGTCTCCGGCAACCACGCGACCTCCCCGACCCCGCGCCAAGTCCGTCTTCAAGCCAAGCCACCTGGAGCTTCTTCGCTATCCCGCCAAGTCCTGCTCATGCCTCTATTCGCGAGGAGGAGGCTGCAAGAGCGACACCGCATTGACCCTCCTTTGCTTTCCACTCACCGTCACCTCGCCGGAGAATGTCGTCACGCGCCCGGATCCGCTCATCTCCGCCGTGTCCCGTGCGCGCCGCCGTCGGCCCTGCTCTGATGACCTGTTCTGGAGTCTCAGCGCCCGCGGCCCCCTGCTTCGACCGCCTCTTGTGTGTCTGGGGACGACGAACGCTCGTCCTGGAGCGTTGACCACACCCCCTCCACTTCCTCATCCGATCCAGCCGAGCCCAGCAGCCGGCCTTCCCAAGCCTCTTCACTAAACTGGGTCGGGCCCATGGTGAGAACACCCCTGGCGCCCACCCCCTTTTTTCCCCTGTTGTTGGGCCAGCAGATCCGGCCCGGTATCTTTTTTTTGAGGCTCTGCGAATTTAGCTAATTTCCAGGGATTTGCAGTTTTACAGAAAACCCCCCTAGTTTCATGCATTTAATAACTTCACAACCGTGCATCAGATCTAAATAAATTATATATGAAAGTTGCTTAGAATTTTTTCTAGTTTAATAATTTGCAACTTTCATCTATGTTTAAAATGTTTAAAATGCTGTTTGGTTATATTTGCTGCTATGCCATGCTAAAATGATTTATTTCATAACTAAATAACCGTAGCTCGGATTTTAACAAACTTTATATGTAAATGGGGTAGAAAAATGCCTAGTTTAACATGATGCACTCATCTAGCATGTTTAACAACTCTAAAATTATGTTTAGGGCAGAACAGTACCAAACCTAATATATGCATATGAGGAGTTTCCAGACTTGTTGTTTTGTTGTTCCGGCCTCATTTAAACTTGCCTAGGTTAGATAGTTTCATCATGCTTCCCCTCTTGCCATGTTTAACAACATTTAATATTGTTGGGTACATAAACGAGATCGAACTAAATAACTTGTCATGGTGTTTCGTCAATATGCAACTCGTTGCATATTGAGCTCCACTTAATTTGTAGGGTTGCTTGTGCACTTTACCATGCCATGCTTCATTAAACTGGACATGCATCATACTTGATTGTGCATCATGCCATGTTCATGTCGTGGTTGTTTACTATGTTGTTTGCTTTCTTTCCGGTGTACTTCTTCTCGGTAATCCGGTAACGTCGCGTTTGTGAGGACCCGTTCGACTACGTCCGTTTGTCTTCTTCATGGACTCGTTCTTCTTCCTTGCGGGATTTCAGGCAAGATGATCATACCCTCGAAATCACTTCTATCTTTGGTTGCTAGTTGTTCGCTCTTTTGCTATGCCTTTGCTGCGATACCTACCACTTGCTTCATGCCTTCTATATTGTCGAACCAAGCCTCTAACCCACCTTGTCCTAGCAAACCGTTGTTTGGCTATGTTACCGCTTTGCTCAGCCCCTCTTATAGCGTTGTTAGTTGCAGGTGAAGATTGAAGTTTGTTCCTTGTTGGAGCATGGAGATGTTGTTCCTTGTTTGGGACATGTTCACTTGTTGGGATATCACAATACCTCGTATTTAATTAATGCTTCTATATACTTGGTAAAGGGTGGAAGGCTCGGCCTTATGCCTGGTGTTTTGTTCCACTCTTGCCGCCCTAGTTTCCATCATATCGGTGTTATGTTCCCGGATTTTACGTTCCTTACGCGGTTGGGTAATACTGGGAACCCCTTGACAGTTCGCCTTGAATAAAACTCTTCCAGCAATGCCCAATATTGGTTTTACCATTCGCCACCTAGCCTTTTCTTTTCCCTTGGGGGTCGCGCGCCCAAGGGTCATCATTATTTTAAACCCCCCCGGGCCAGTGCTCCTCTGAGTGTTGGTCCGACCGAGCAGACTGCGGGGCCACCTCGGGGCAACTTGAGGTTTGGTTTTACTCGTAGGATGTCTCATCTGAGTGTGCCCTGAGAACGAGATATGTGTAGCTCCTATCGGGATTTGTCGGCACATTCGGCGGTGTTGCTGGATTTGTTTTAACTTGTCGAAGTTGTCTTGTAGAACCGGGATACCGAGTCTGATCAGAATGTCTCGGGAGAAGGTATATCCTTCGTTGACCGTGAGAGCTTGTCATGGGCTAAGTTGGGACTCCCCTGCAGGGAATTGAACTTTCGAAAGCCGTGCCCGCGGTTATGGGCAGATGGGAATTTGTTAATGTCCGGTTGTAGAAAACCTGAAGTTGACCTTAATTAAAACACATCAACCGCGTGTGTAACCGTGATGGTCTCTTTCCGGCGGAGTCCGGGAAGTGAACACGGTGTTGGAGTTATGCTTGACGTAGGTTGTTCTAGGATCACTTCTTGATCATAGTTTCCTCGATCGTACTTTGCCTTCTCTTCTCGCTCTTTTTTGCGTATATGTTAGCCACCTTATATGCTAGTCGCTTCCTGCAGCTCCACCTCATACCTTTACCTTTACCCATAAGCTTAAATAGTCTTGATCACGAGGGTGTGAGATTGCTGAGTCCCCGTGACTCACAGATACTTCCAAAACCAGCTTGCAGGTGCCGTTGAACCATGCAGATGACGCAACCAAGCTCAGGAGGAGCTCGATGAAGATCTTGTCCTTTGTGTTGTTTTGTTCTAGTTGATCAGTAGTGGAGCCCAGTTGGGGTCGATCGGGGACCGTGTCGCATTTGGGGTTCTTCTTTTATTTTGGTACCGTAGTCGGACCATGATTGTATTTGGATGTTGTAATGCTTTATTCATGTATTTGTGTGAAGTGGCGATTGTAAGCCAACTATGTATCTTTTCCCTTATTGTATTACATGGGTTGTTTGCGAAGATTACCTCACTTGCGACATTGCTTTCAATGCGGTTATGCCTCTAAGTCGTGCTTCGACACGTGGGAGATATAGCCGCATCGAGGGTGTTATAGCGAGCGCCGGCCATGAGCTTGGTGGAGTGACAGAGCGCGGGTCGACGAAAAAGAAGGCTTCCGCACACCCCTACCTGGCGCGCCAAATGTCGGATTTCGGGTTCCGGCAAAACCCTTAAGGTTCGAAAACTGGGGTGCGCGCGAAGATCTCTCCCTCACCGGTCACGCTCTCAAGCACTTCGCGATTTGAAATGCTAGCTCGACGAACTCACAACACAAGAGACACAAGATTTGTACTGGTTAAGGCCGCCGTTGCGGTGTAACACCCTCCTCCAGTGTGGTGTGGTGGATTGCCTTTGGGGCTGGTGATGAACAGTACAAGGGGAAGAACAACCTCTTGAGGTGAGGTGTTCTTGTGCTTTGTTGGTGTGTGGATCTAGATCTCTATCTACCCCCTGCCTATGGTGGTGGCTAATCCTATTTATAGAGGCCCTGGTCCTCTCCCCAAATATTGAGCAAGAAGGGAGCCAACAACAGCCAATTTGGAAGGGGACAACTAGTACAAGTTATCCTGAAAAAAGTAGTCTTCGCCTACCAAAGGCTCTGGTGGTGACGCCATCTTGGGCTCCATGGTGACCTCCGTCCTGCCGTCCTTCTGGTCTTGGTCTCGTTGCACTAATATGGAAACCTTTGCTTGACACCTTGGTACTCTTCGTCTGCACTTGATCCCTTAGCACCAAAGAGGAAACAAGGACACTGTAAGCGCTGGCGCCCGCCTGGCACCCGCCTGGTCTCGATCGTCATGGCTCACGTCATTGTAACCTCGCGAGGTTTGCCTGGCCATGATCGCTCCGCCCCTCGCGAGCTGGCCTGGCGAGGCTGCTCCAGAGGATGTCTTGCGTCGTCCATGTCGCAAGGCTTGGCCCCTCGCAAGGGTCTTGAATGCTTGTTGGTGAAGATGGTCCGTACGGGCCCGCTCGCAGCGCCAGACCGTGGGCCGCAGGCTGGCAAGTCTGGGACCCCCGTTCACAGAACACCGAAAATGGGTGGTTCACCTTTTGCCTCTCATCGCTCAATGACTTGTTCCCACGAAATGAGGACATAGTCTTGGAAATCAAGAGATTGCATCGCGATCTTCTTCTCTTCTTCATAGTTGTGCAAACGGAAGATTTTGTCGACCTTCAATGCCCATGAAAGGTACTCTTCGGGATCATTGATTCCATTGAACTTGGGCATGGTGAACTTTAGCTTGCCATAGCGTTGCTCTTCATTGTGTTCGGGTCGTGGATGACGACGTCCTAGACGAGGAGGATCATCTCTCACAACTTTATCTTGCCGTGGAGGATTTCCATTGTCTTCTTGTTCTTTATGAACTTGATGTTCTTGGCGAGCTTGTGGAGGAACTTGACGAGCTTTATGTTGTACGCAAGCTTGATATCTTCGTTCGTGAACTTCTTCACGAAGTTCTTCTTCATGTTCACGAGCTTGTCGGCCCCGGTTGGATATGACTTGACTTGATTATCGAAGAGCTTGTTGCGCCTCACGTGCTTGAGCATCTCGCAATTGTTGCTCTTGACGTTGTGCCTCAGCATCTTGTGCTTCTTGGTGTAGACGCGCTTGCTCTTCCTCTTCATGTTGGCGTTGTCATTGCCGTTCTCGTGCTTGCGCAAAGGTAGCTTGGTTTTGACGATGTCGTTGTTCTTGAGAGTTGTTGTTGTGTAGAGGGTTGCGGTTGGCTTGACGATCTTGGCATGCGGTACGACGAAGAGTATTCGATGTCGGTGTACTTGAGCCGGAGATGGCGTAGTCGAAGTGTCGACTTGAGCGGCTCCGTCTTGATGAGGACGAAGTGGAAGAAGAGCGGTTGAGCAAAAAGCACGAATCTTGTCCATTCTTGTGTCGTTCTCTTGCGTGTGGTCGAAGTAATCCCTCGTACGTTTCTCGGAGAGTCGCAAGTCGGTGGCGAGGTTGTCGATGCGTTCGCTCATTGCTTGTTGCTCTTGATGCAAAGCACGTTGTGCACCAAAGAGGTGGCTCTTTGTGATGTAGGAGTTCATGTCGTCATCTTGCCCGATGAAGAGTGGGTTGGTAGAAGTACTTGGCTTATCCATCATTCCAAGGGAAATATGTGAGTGGTAGAAAGAGAAGAACTTATACCAAATGTACCTTGACGGATGTTGAAGGTGGATCAAAGATCACTCCAATGTGGAACAAGGAAATAGCACAATTGGTACCAATTCTTGTTGGTTTCTCACACCTACACAAGTAAAAGCTTATGGTGGAGCTCGGTTAGGATGGTGGCACAAAATTTGATGCAATTGTTAGTGAGCTTCAATAATGTTGGAAAAGATTCGCAAGTTTGCAATGCAACAAGTAGACCAAGCAAAATAAGGTACACGGAAACACACACGCAAAAAGTTAAGTGGGGTCGTGCAACCAAGGATGAGCCAAAATGTGGAATCCATGAAAATGCTCTTGTTGCACAATACTAGAGAGACGCTAGCAAGATTGCACAAAAGATGGATACGAAGACTTGTGCACAACCTACTAAGCAAAAATGGAACGACTTCTATCCCAAGTATGCTCTATGTATGGTGTTTCGATGATATGATCCAAGATGATCTAGTATGACAATCTTAATGTTGTATGATGCTATGGTTCTTGCTTAAAAGCTCTTCGCTTATCTTTCCCTTTTTCTTAAAAGCTTGTTTGGCTCTTTGTTGTTTGAGCTCTTTTCTCATGCAATGCTTCACGAACCAAGATAGCAATTGAGTATGCGATGACACTTTGTGGCACAAGAGATGATATGCACCAATGCTATGTATGTATGCTATGGGAAGTATGATCACTAATGTGCAAAAGTCACGTTGCCGACAATACCCAAAGGCTAGTCTCGATGGGTAAGTGACGCAAAAGAGTAATGCTATGATGGCTATCGTTGTAATGGCAAGAATGATGTATCCAATACCAAGATGAGGTTACCGGTCTTGCTTACGGTACGGTGTCAAAATGGTATAGCAGTTGTTGTCGATGACGCGTCTATGGCGAAGATGAGCGGCGGTGATGTTGATGTCGAACCGTACCTAAATAGCCGAAACACAATAGGATATGAAACCGCAACTCAAATTCTCAAAGCACAATGTGGCAAAAACGTAGCGAAGTGCGAAACAAGTAAGCAATGGTGGTTGCGGAAAGTGGTGGAGGTATGGGTATGTGTATGCGGAAGTGGGGAGGTGGCTGCAATTTTCAAGGGGGGGGTGGATTCAGTTTCGTCAGGGTTGACGTCCGGGGGTTTACGGTCGTCCGGTTGTCCGACGTCTAGGGGTTGTCGGACGTATGGTGCCTGGGCGAAATTCGGGCACGGGAAGAACAACTAGGGTTTGCGATGGGGAGGACGAAATTCGTCAAATTCGGGCGATCTCATGGATGGAAAAGGTGGAGACGAAGGGGAAAAGCTAGATCCACTCAAGGCAAAGCAAATCCATGGATCAAATCCAAAAAAATTTCATCACACCAACAAATCACAAAAAAATGGGGGCTATTTCTGTGGGGATTTTTCGAATTAGGAACAAAGTCAACAAAAATAAGGCTAGAAACACAACGAGGAGGCTCCAAAATCATGATCAATGTGGCTCTAGATACCAAGATGATGTTGGGTGGAAACCCTAGGGGCCGATCTTTCACGAAAGGAGCGGATCCTGCGATGCACACGAGGGGAAATCACAAAGGGGCACAAAGAGAAACACTCAAACCAACAAGATTAAGTCACACATGTGCTAGATCCTCGAAACACGAGAGGGGATACAAGATCCAAAGTCAACAAGGGATGATACAAATGGTAACCGGTCTTCTCCGTGAGGAGGTCTTGATGGTCTTCTCCGTGAGGAGGTCTTGAATCCAAGTGGATCTTCTCCGAAGAGGGGCCGCGGTCTCTCGTGGAGTAGATCTGGATGGATGAGCAAAGCTCTATCTCACAAATGAGCTAACACAATGCTAACCCTAACTAGGAGGAGGGCGAGGTCTATTTATAGTCTTAGTGCAAAAGAGGCATGCTACCTATTGAGCACGGCGTTGGTTCTCCCTTGAAGAGGAAAGGGTGATGAAGTAACGCAGCATAAGTATTTCCCTCAGTTTTTGAGAACCAAGGTATCAATCCAGTAGGAGACCACACGCGAGTCACCTCGTACCTACACAAACAAATAAGAACCTCGCAACCAACGCAATAAAGGGGTTGTCAATCCCTTCACGGCCACTTGCAAGAGTGAGATCTGATAGAGATGATAATAATAAGATAAATATTTTTGGTATTTTTATGATATGGATTGAAAGTAAAGATTGCAAAAATAAAGTAGATTGGAAACTTGTATGATGGAAACTAGACCCGGGGCCATAGGTTTCACTAGTTGCTTCTCTCAAGATAGCATAAGTATTACGGTGGGTGAACCAATTACTGTCGAGCAATTGATAGAAAAGCGAATAATTATGAGAATATCTAGGCATGATCATGTATATAGGCATCACGTCCGAGACAAGTAGAGCGAAACTATTCTGCATCTACTACTATTACTCCACACATCAACCGCTATCCAGCATGCATCTACAGTATTAAGTTCATAAGAACAGAGTAACGCCTTAAGCAAGATGACATGATGTAGAGGGATAAATTCATGCAATATGATATAAACCCCATCTTTTTATCCTCGATGGCAACAATACAATACGTGTCGGTTCCCTTTCTGTCACTGGGATCGAGCACTGCAAGATTGAACCCAAAGCTAAGCACTTCTCCCATTGCAAGAAAGATCAATCTAGTAGGCCAAACCAAACTGATAATTCGAAGAGACTTGCAAAGATACACCAATCATACATAAAAGAATTCTGAGAAGATTCAAATATTGTTTGTAGATAAACTTGATCATAAACCCACAATTCATCGGATCTCGACAAACACACCGCAAAAGAAGATTACATCGAATAGATCTCCAAGAGAATCGAGGAGAACTTTGTATTGAGATCCAAAGAGAGAGAAGAAGCCATCTAGCTACTAGCTACGGACCCGAAGGTCTGAAGTAAACTAGTCACACATCATCGGAGAGGCCATGGAGTTGATGTAGAGGCTCCCCGTGATCAATGCCCCCTCCGGCGGAGCTCCGGAAAAGGCCTCAAGATGGGATCTCTTGGGTACAGAAGGTTGCGGTGGTGGAAATAGGGTTTCATGGTGCTCCTGGATGTTTGCGGGGTAAATGGATATATATAGGAGGAAGAAGTATGTTAGTGGAGCAACAAGGGGCCGACAAGGGTGGAGGGCGCGCCTAGGGGGGTGGGCGCGCCCCCCTGCCTCGTGGCCTCCTCGATTGATTTTTTATGTCCACTCCAAGTCTCCTGGATCATGTTTGTTCCAAAAATAACGCTCCCGAAGGTTTCATTCCGTTTGGACTCCGTTTGATATTCCTTTTCAGCGAAACTCTAAAATAGGCAAAAAAACAGCAATTTGGGTTGGGCCTCCGGTTAATAGGTTAGTGCCAAAAATAATATATAAGTGTAAAAATAAGCCCATTAACATCCAAAATAGATAATATAATAGCATGGAGCAATCAAAAATTATAGATACGTTGGACACGTAACAAGCATCCCCAAGCTTAATTCCTGCTCGTCCTCGAGTAGGTAAATGATAAAAACATAATTTTTGATGTGGAATGCTTCCTAACATATTTCTCAATGTAATTTTCTTTATTGTGGCATGAATGTTCATATCCGAAAGATTCAAGATAAAGGTTTAATATTGACATAGAAATAATAATACTTCAAGCATACTAACTAAGCAATCACGTCTTCTCAAAATAACATGGCCAAAGAAAGTTATCCCTACAAAATCGTATAGTCTGGCTATGCTCTATCTTCATCACACAAAATATTAAATCATGCACAACCCCGATGACAAGCCAAGCAATTGTTTCATACTTTTGACGTTCTCAAACTTTTTCAATCTTCACGCAATATATGAGCGTGAGCCATGGATATAGCACTATGGTGGAATAGAATGGTGGTTGTGGAGAAGACAAAAAAGGAGAAGATAGTTTCATATCAACTTGGCATATCAACGGGCTATGGAGATGCCCATTAATAGATATCAATGTGAATGAGTAGGGATTGCCATGCAACAAATGCACTAGAGCTATAAGCGTATGAAAGCTCAACAAAAGAAACTAAGTGGGTGTGCATCCAACTTGCTTACTCACGAAGACCTAGGGCAATTTGAGGAAGCCCATCATTGGAATATACAAGCCAAGTTCTATAATGTAAAATTCCCACTAGTTTATGAAAGTGACAACATAGGAGACTCTCTATCATGAAGATCATGGTGCTACTTTGAAGCACAAGTGTGGAAAAAGGATAGTAACATTGTCCCTTCTCTCTTTTTTTATTTGGGCCTTCTTTATTTTTTTTTCTTTTGGCCTCTTTTCTCCTTTTATTTATTTATTTTTCGTCTGGAGTCTCATCCCGACTTGTGGGGGAATCATAGTCTCCATGATCCTTTCCTCACTGGGACAATGCTCTAATAATGATGATCATCACACT
Source organism: Triticum urartu (assembly GCF_003073215.2). Taxonomy (NCBI): domain Eukaryota; kingdom Viridiplantae; phylum Streptophyta; class Magnoliopsida; order Poales; family Poaceae; genus Triticum; species Triticum urartu. The sequence goes on from NC_053023.1 coordinate 272,647,043, forward strand.
TCTTTTTTTACTTACAACTCAAGAATTACAACTCAATACTTAGAACAAAATATGACTCTATGTAAATGCCTCCGGTGGTGTACCGGGATATGCAATGAATCAAGAGTGACATGTATGAAAGAATTATGAACGGTGGCTTTGCCACGAATACGATGTCAACTACATGATCATGCAAAGCAATATGACAATGGTGAAGCGTGTCATAATAACGGAACGGTGGAAAGTTGCATGGCAATATATCTCGGAATGGCTATGGAAATGCCATAATAGGTAGGTATGGTGGCTGTTTTGAGGAAGGTATATGGTGGGTTTATAGTACCGGCGAAAGTTGCGCGTTAAAAGAGAGGCTAGCAAATGTGGAAGGGTGAGGGTGCGTATAATCCATGGACTCAACATTAGTCATAAAGAACTCACATACTTATTGCAAAAATCTATTAGTTATCGGAACAAAGTACTACGCGCATGCTCCAAGGGGGATAGATTGGTAGGAAAAGACCATCGCTTGTCCCCGACCGCCACTCATAAGGAAGGAAATCAATACATAAATCATGCTCCGACTTCATCACATAATGGTTCACCATACGTGCATGCTACGGGAATCACAAACTTCAACACAAGTATTTCTCAAATTCACAACTACTGAACTAGCATGACTCTAATATCACCATCTCCATATCTCAAAAACAATTATCAAGTATCAAACTTTTCTTAGTATTCAATGCACTTATATGAAAGTTTTTATTATGCCTAAGGACTCTCAAAATAATATAAGTGAAGCATGAGAGATCAATTATTTCTATAAAATAGAACCACACCCGTGCTCTAAAAAGATATAAGTGAAGCACTAGAGCAAAAACTATATACCTCAAAAGATATAAGTGAAGCACATAGATTATGGTAAACTAAAAATCAAAGACTCAAATCATACAAGACGCTCCAAGCAAAACACATATCATGTGGCAAATAAAAATATAGCTCCAAGTAAAGTTACCGATGAACGAAGACAAAAGAGGGGATGCCTTCCAGGGCATCCCCAAGCTTAGGCTTTTTTGGTGTCCTTGTATTTTACCTTGGGGTGCCATGGGCATCCCCAAGCTTAGGCTCTTGCCACTCCTTGTTCCATAATCCATCAAATCTTTACCCAAACTTTATGACACAAGAGACTAGCCTTTGAGTATTGTCGGCAACGTGACTTGTGCACATTAGTGATCATACATCCCATAGCATACATACTATCATCGTGTTGCATATCTTGGAATCATCTCTTGTGTCACAAAGGTGTCATCGCATACACAATTGCTATCTTGGTTCGTGAAGCATCGCATGAGAAAAGAGCTCAAACATCAAAGAGCCAAACAGGCTTTTAAGGAAAGAGAAAAGATAAGCAAAGAGCTTATAAGCAAGAACCATAGCATCACACAACATTAAGATTGTCATACTCGATCATCTTGGATCATATCTCGAAACATCATACTTGGGATAGAAGTCGTTGCATTTTTGCTTAGTAGGTTGTGCACAAGTTCGTATCCGCCTATTGTGCAATCGTGCTAGCATCTCTCTAGTGTTGTGCAACAAGAGCATTTTCGTGGATCCCACATTTTGGCTCACCCTTGGTTGCACGACCCCATTTATCTTTCTGTGTGTTGTGTTTCCACGTACCATATATTGCTATTGGTCTAGTTGTTGCACTTACAAGTCGTGAATCTTCTCCAACATTATTGAATCTTGCTTACATTCACATCAAAAATTGTGCCACCATCCTAACCAAGCTCCACCATAAGCTTTTACTTGTGTAGGTGTGAGAAACCGACAAGAATTCGTACCAATTGTACCATTTCCTTGTCCTACATTGGAGTGATCATTGATCCACTTTCAGCTTCGGTCAAGGTACATTTGGTATTCGTTCTTCTCTTTCTACCACTCACATTTGTCTTGGAATGATGGATAGGCCAAGTACTTCTACCAACCCACTCGTCATGGAGCAAGATGATGACATGAACTCCTTCGTCACCAAGACTCCACCTCTTTAGTGCACAACGTGCTTTGCATCAAGAACAACAAGCCATGAGCGACCGCATAGACAACCTCTCCACTGACTTGCAACTCTCCGAGCAACGTACAAGGGACTACTTTGACCACAAGCTCGACGATCAGAAGCAAGAGAATGACGCAAGGATGGACGAGATTCATGCTTTGTTGCTCAACCGCTCTTCTTCCACTTCAAGAAGGAGCCGTTCAAGTCGCCGCTCCGACTTTACCCTCTCCGACTCAAGTACACCGTCATCGAACACTCTTCGTCATGCCACGCGCAACGAGCATCAAGCAAGCCTCAATCCTCTATGTGACACCGACTCACAAGAGCACCGACGACGTCAAACCCAAGAAGCCTTTGCGCTAGCACGAGAACGGCAACGACAACGCCAACATGAAGAGGAAGAACATGCGCGTCTACACCAAAATGCACAAGATGCTGAGGCACAACGTCAAGAACAACAACTCCGTGACGATCAAGCACTTGAGGCACAACGATCTCTACGCGATTCAAGTCGAGCCGTAGCCGACTGAGGCTGACAAGCTTGTGAACATGCCGAAGCACTTCGCGAAGAAGTCCGTGAGAGGATTTGTCAAGCTTGCGTGCACCGTCAAGTTCCTCCTCGAGCTCGAGAAGCTCCTCCACAAGCTCGCCAAGACCATCAAGTTCATCGAGAGCATGAAGACAATGGAAGTCCTCCTCGCCAAGAGCAACATGAGGAAGACAATCCTCCTCGCCAAGAGCAACATGAGATTGCCAATCCTCACCAACATGGGCGTCATCATCCCCGACCCCAACACAATGTAGAGCAACAATACGGCAAGCTAAAGGTCACCATGCCCAAGTTCACCGGTAGCATCGACCCCAAAGAGTACATCTCATGGGCATTGAAGGTTGACAAACTCTTCCGCTTGCACAACTACGAAGAAGAGAAGAAGATCGCAATGGCATCCCTTGAATTCCAAGACTACGTCCTCATTTGGTGGGAACAAGTCATTGAGCGCCGAGTGGCAAGAGGTTAACCACCCATCACTACTTGGGCACAAATGAAGGATGTCATGAGAGCACGATTCGTGCCAAACTACTACGACCGCGACCTCTTCAAGAAACTCCAACAACTCAAGAAAGGAACCAAGAGCATTGAAGAATACTACAAGGAGATGGCGATTGCAATGATAAGAGCCAATGTCACGGAAGATGAGGAGCAAACAATGTGTAACATTCCAAAATTCTAAATTTTGGAATGTTATAATAAATAGATAAATAGATAGATAGATTGATTGATTGTTTGATTGTTGTGTGATTGATTGAGTGAAATTCAAAACTTTTTGAAAGTTAAATGAGAGGGAATAAAAGGACTTTCCCAAACTTTCACCTTTTGCATTTTTATCTCCGTGAATTCAAATTCTTTTCAAATACAAAACCCTCAAGAGAAGATGACATGACTTCTTCCATTAAATAAATGAAAAGGGTTTTGAAAAGATTTGAATTTCATTTGGAAATATTTTAATTCAGAAACTTCAAGCAACTCAATGATTTTCATGAGAGAAGATAAAATGACTTCTTCAAATTATATGAAATATGAGTTGGGAGTTTCAAAGATCACATTTAAAGTCCTTTTTGAATTTATTTTCAATTTGGAGCTATTTGAGTTTATTCAAATTATTTTTTTCCAAAAATAAAATATATGGAAAATAGGGTAACATGATTCCCTACATCAGAAAATTGGAGATAAATAAATTTGAATTCATTCTGGTATTTCTAAAATGATTTTTATTGGATTTTATTAGACCAGTAGCACTCTTTGAATTATCTGAATTTGTGTGTATTTTATTTAATGCTAGGAAAATGTTCATCCTGTAGAAAATCTTTTTCTGAAAATTTTGATATATAATATGCCAATATAAAATTTTTATTTTATTTTGTTATTCGGTTTTCCTTCTGTTTCTATTTTTTTTAAAAACTGTACGGCCCATATTTATTTATCGCCTACATGCACAGTATAGTAGCTTCTGGCGCCCCATTGTTTTTTTCTCTCTTAAATAGGCCAGGCCCAGCCAGCCTTTTCATTTTTTATTTTTTTTCTTAGACTGAATTTTGTGAAAAAAAACTGCAGCCACAGCGTGCACGCGGCCGGCCGAAGGCCTTTAGGCCCATGCGAGCTGCTCACCTCTTTTCATCTTTGTTTCGTATATTTACGTCTACGTTTAGTCCCACATTGCCTAGCCTTTGGCCTCTAAGCCTCTTTTCCACCAATAAATATAGACCCATAAAGCCTCCAAAAATCATCCGATTTGGATTAAATCAATATTTTGGTTTGACTAGATTCATTTAAGAAAAATATATTTCTCCTCTCCAGCGCGACTTCTAGAAATTTTCTCTTCTCTTCAAAGTCATCTTTTCTCTGCCTTATAAAGGTATCTTTCTTTATTTGTTTTTCTTCTTATACTTCCGTAGTTTATTATTTTTAGACTAATACGATAAAATAATTAGATTATCAATTAGTCTACGTATTTATACATTAAACCCTAGTTCATAGCTATTTTTTTCTTCCGTAAAACAGCTTGGCCCTGATTTTTCAAATTTTTCAAATAGCCGATAAACTTTTTACTCGTTTGTCAAATCCAACGAACCAACGCCACTTCTTCGTTATGATCTCCTCTATCCATTAATCCAACTCAAACATGTTTTTGAAAAGAATGTTAAAGAATTTGAATTAGATCAGATATTTGATTCAAACTTTTTGATTTGATAACCTTGAGTTTTCGTAGCTCCGTTTGAGTTGATTCTTTTTGCAAATCGAGAAGCTCTTGACCTAAACTTTCTGATAAGGCAAATCATATAATTGGTACCTTGTTAGAAATTGTTTTATGTGCAAGAGTATTTGCTTGGTTTTGGTGTTTCTGAATGTAACTTCTTCGTTCTTTCCGATCTTTGAGTGATTGCTTATGTGTGTTACTATTGCTTGCTTACGAAGATGACCGGAGTGTGACGGAGTAGAACTATCAAGAGTTATGTGATCATCTTCATCAACATTGCAGGCAAGTCACACTTTGATCATATCCCTTTCATACCCAGTTTTTATGCATTAGTTTCACCCTCAAATTGCATGAGCTAGGATGATACATGGTGGTTATTGGAAAGTAGTTGATGAGTAGGAACCTATTGCCCGCATTCAAACCTTGGGAGTTTATTACGTTGCTTATATTGCCATGCTATGCTCGTAGACGTGGATTGGGTTTGAGAGTATTTCATGACAGATGTGAGATTGTTAAATTAATGGTTTACTTAAGGTGGCAACTTTAGCAACTTTAACACACATCTGGGTGGATTGAGGCACATGGGTATTCCAGCGATTGCCTGTCTAGGCACCTGGGTATTCCAGGATTGCCTGTTTTTTTATGGACGGCCACCCAGGCTCAAAGGGATCATGAGATTATTCATACTAGAAACTTCCGTGTGCAGCCACAAGCTACTATGGGCTCTAGCATAGTTGACTAAGTTGTGCGAACTCTTACAGTGGTAGACTAGCAGATGTAGGGGAAAGTAGGTGTAACGGTCTACCCGATCGTAAGGTGCTTGCGCTTCTGAAAGACTATGTCTCGGTCATCCATTTCTCAAACACCATGTAGTGCGAGAATCCCAACGGAGGAGATCGAGTCTTGTGGGGAAAAGTGCGCAAACCTCTGCAGAGTGTATAAACTAATCAAGATTAGCCGTGTCCCCGGTTATGACGTCTTGAGTATCTAGTACTTGGATTATCATGTGAATCTCATCATGTTACTTTATATTAAGTTTGTTGGGTTTAATGATGTTACTTAATTGGGATTGAGAATGCTGTCAACCATTCTCAATGTTCAACAACCACCATGATAGTTAAATAAAATTTATTCCTTTCAGTAGGGAAAAATTGGCTTTTTCACAAAAACCATATAACCATAGAGCTTTTTCCACCAGCCATATTTTCATGTAGTGATAGCCTTTGTTCATCATTCTCTATGGTGTGAATTTGCCAGTACATTCAATGTACTGACCCTTGTGGCTGCAACGTCTCATGTTGCAGGATTATCTTACGACGAGTAAGTGATACGTTAGGGTTACGATTTCTACACTCAACTTTGCCGTTGGTGTTGATGGGAGTCCACAACCTTGTTACTTCCGCTATTTTGGATTGAGGTAATAGTATTTACGTTACTTTTACATGTGATTTACCTCTGTTATAAATCCTCGAGTACTGTGTGTGTCAGCATACCGATCCAGGGATAACACTTAAGCACAGAGACTTGATCCATTCGGGTCGGGTTGCTTCAAGATGGTATTAGAGCACATGTTGACTATAGGACGTGACCCCTAGAAACTGGCAAGCCCATAGGAAAGATTTTTCTCTAAAACTTTACTTTTCAAAAAGATCTTTTACCTCTCTTCTCTTCTAAGCTTATTCAAAAATTCCCTTTAGTGAGACCATACCCCTTTCCCCTTTTGACCACACGGAGATTCGACTGATGAGACCACTCCAAGAAGTACAAGATATCGGACAACTAAGACCACTTCGGAATGAAGAGTATTTTCTGTGCATCTGAATAATGGAAACTACAACGGTTGAAGACCGAAGACAAGTAGAATCTGAAGGCTCTGAAGAATTCCCAGATTTGTATGACCTAGGAAGGCTACCCTTATGGAACTTGGCAGGCTATGGAATTTGTCAATACCCGAGATCAAGGTGTATCGGAGAAAGACTGAAACAAGGATCATGATAACTCGAAGTTTTGTCAAAGAAAACCCTAAGGCAGGAGATATCAACTATAGAATGATAGCTCATGGGAATGACAAGAGCAGAAACACGATTATCCGTGATGTCATCGCCTGCTGATGCTATTGTCACCATGCTGAGTTAAGGATGCATTTCTTCAGAATGGATTTGATGGAAGAAGGCTGATGGAGCACCTATTAGTAAGATGAAGTTTTAACCTTAGTCGGTGTATCACCAGGATCTGGAGTAGTACATCAAGAAGTTTAAGGTGGAGCTCCATGAAGCCGTATTAGACAAGGAAGCATTTCGTGAAGAACTCAGGAACCAAAAGCTGAAAGTAGCCAAGTTGGAGGAGCTACAACCTCGAGATACCGAAGATTTGTCAGGAACTGAAGGACAGTATGACCATGGTTCATGTGAAGGATGTTGAAACCGGAAGTTTGGAACGCAACTCCAGAATATTAAAGGACATCACGAGAGACTTCACGTCAACAGAGTTGATCTGGCAAAAGAACTTGAGAAAGACAAGCATGATCAGAAGAAGCCATTAGAGGCATGAACAAGGCTTGAAGAGTTTGGAGACGTTGAAGATTTATTGACCTTTAGAAGACCAAACCCCTGTTATATACCTACGTTAGATGCGATGTTTGTGAGCTGTCATTTGTTTGATGTTTTTCCCGACGGCCACAAATAAAATCTGTCTTTTCAAAACTTTTGTTTGTATTGTGTGTATCCCTCTCCCTCTCTCTTATCTTACCCCAAACCCACATGGACCCAATGGAGGATGAATGGAGATGAGCTTGTATTTTCTAGACCGATGAGTCAGTTGGAGACAGACCGATGGATTCAGAACATGGAGGATCACATGGAGAATAACCCTATAGTCGAAAAGGATATGACCCAGCATGCTCTTTAGTGCTTTGAAAGAGGTGCTGCTACTTGGTGGAGGATGTACCAAACCATCAATGGATGGCAAGGGGTAACCACTTGGAAAGAATTTAAGTTGACTCTGCCAAAGTCTCGGCTTGTGTCCCAGAAGTTGAAGCCTTATGGAAAGGATATGAAGAAACCTTGTGCATGCAAGATTTGTGGAGAAATAGGACACACCCATAAAGAACACAAGGATGAATGCCCTAATTGTGAAGGAAGTCACCCAGTTGAAGAATGCCCAATTAGGCAGATTACTTGTTTCTTCTGTGAAGGGACTACCCACTATCCTGCTCAGTGTCACATTTACTCCATGGTACAACGAACCATCCAGCAGAAGAAAGAAGTAATGAAAGGAGCCCTCATGGAAATTTTAGAAGTTTTGATGAAGGAAGAGATGGAGGACACGCCTAAAGAAGACCCGAGTAAACCCTGCACTAAGTCTTGCTATTCATGTGGAGAAGAAGGACACATCTCCCAAAATTGTTTGAATGGGGATCTAGTACAATTCCCGACAGAGGAAGTAGAATATGACCCACAAGAAACAGAAGCCATGATTGGCACGGAAAGGTCCAGGAAGAGAAGCAGATTGGATTCCAGGAAGGACCTGAGTCATATCACCTGTTACAGGTGCAAGGAGTCAGGGCACTACCTCAACAATTGCCCAAAAAGGAAACCTCGATACTTGTCAGAAGTAATATGTTTTAGTTGTAATGGAGTAGGGCACTTTGCCAGAGAATGCCCCAAGGAGAAGGAAACTTGTGCTAGATAGTTGAGTTTGCAACAAAAGAATGGAGTAGTAGAAGTGAGAACAATTTCTTTTATATTGAGGTGTTGAGTTGAGACCTATAATGGAAAAGCGAGAGATTGTAATCACTTGAGAATGAATAAACTTAGCATCGTTGGTACTGATATGGATTTTATGAGTTGTTACTCTATGAAGAAGAATTTTGGCCATTCTAAGGATATGAGAAATATGGTCTATGGAAGATTTGCGCATTTAAGGGTGGTAGTACCCTGTAAGAACCGTTGACCCCTAGAAAAGATAAGGATACTCCACTGAGTGGATTTCGGACAAAATGAATACGAGTTTTGTCTCGATATGTCTGATACCCCAAGAGTATGTGGGATGAAGTTGGGGACCGTAAATTGTTTGGACCGAATGTGATCAAGGAGTCAGAACAGAATGTTAAGTTGACTTGAGATAGACTGAAGGTAGCTTAGTCCAGGCAGAGGAGATATGCAGACTCAAAAACTCAAGGAGGTAATCTATGAGATTGGAGACAGAGCATTTCTTCGTCCCCTCTGCGAGGAGTTAAATGAATTGGAGTTAAGGGAAAGTTAGCCCCGAGATTTGTAGGACCATACCGAGTTTTGAAGCGTATGGGAGAAGTGGCCAATAATTTGAAGTCACCCGAAGGACTGTCGGGAGTTCATGATGTGTTTCACGTTTCCTAGTTGAAGAAGTGCCATGCAGAGATGGCCAATATTCCCCTGTAAGGACGCTTGACCCTAGAAAGGATAATGATGTTCCACGAAGTGGAATATGGACTCCATAAGTATAAGTTTTTATCTCGGTATGTGGGATATCCCACGAGGATGAATAGATAAATTACTATTGGATATAAAGGAGGTATGATGTCGGAAATATGGATCAATGGAAACTCCATGATGAGTCTGAGTAATCATGTCTTAGTTTGGTGCCAATAGAAGGAAGGAAGACAGTACAATTGGATGGATTTAAGAATACTAGGAAGTTGGAAGTTGGAATAATGATCAGTTGCCCGATGATAAGTTCAAGGACTACAAGTGATGAGATGGGCCAAAACCCACATGCCCCAAGACCTGCCAAGAAGCAAGCACACTCTTGCTGAAGGAAAAAAACCTGGGAGAGAGTACGACCTTACCCACCAATGATTTTATAGGAGTAACGCAAAACCTGAGAGATGTGAAGGAACGATAGATGTTTGTTTGGCTTGCAGAATCAATGGATTTATCCGAACTTAGTTCGTTGACAAGAGAAATTCTGCAATGCTTGTGAGGATGACTGAGTGTTAGAATGCGAGATTCGCTAAACCGTATACAAGGTAATGATTTGGGTGCGGGATGGATTGATCACCATACCAACTTACTCTTATTATTCGCCTTGCTATATGGGATGGTAAATCTGAGTGACTTACCTATAGTAGAGAGAGGACGATCTTAAGCCTTGTTTAAACCTTAGAATGGTATAATCATTTTCCCTTGTACAAGGCAGCTATTGCCAATCGTAGGACATACGGTGAGAAAGAAGCCTAGACCCATTCTCTGCAGGAGAAACCATAATTGGATGACCGCCATGAGATATCGATAGTTTTTCAGTATTGGCGCCAGACCCATCAGCTAAGAAGACCCAGTCTCGGAAGAACCTTACCTAGATGAAAGACAGAAGAATTGAGGAATAGGTTATGCCACTACCGGAAGAGCTCAGAGAAGGAATTTTCTCGAGGATCTGAGAAGACCGGCACTGCCAAGGATAAGGATGGAGTGTAGGAGTTTTGATGGAACTGTAACCATGCTGCTAAGGGTGGTAGCACCTCAGACCCCGGTGATGATTGATGGATTTGAGGAGACCCCCAAACCCTAACCTTTTCTTGCTAGACTCTCCGAATCTCGAGGACGAGATTCATTTTAAGGGTGGTAGGTTTGTAACATCCCAAAATTCTAAATTTTGGAATGTTATAATAAATAGATTGATTGATTGATTGTTTGATTGTTGTGTGATTGATTGAGTGAAATTCGAAACTTTTTGAAAGTTAAATGAGAGGGAATAAAAGGACTTTCCCAAACTTTCACCTTTTGCATTTTTATCTCCATGAATTCAAATTATTTTCAAATACAAAACCCTCGAGAGAAGATGACATGACTTCTTCCATTAAATAAATGAAAAGGGTTTTGAAAAGATTTGAATTTCATTTGGAAATATTTTAATTCAGAAACTTCAAGCAACTCAATGATTTTCATGAGCGAAGATAAAATGACTTCTTCAAATTATATGAAATATGAGTTGGGAGTTTCAAAGATCACATTTAAAGTCCTTTTTGAATTTATTTTTAATTTGGAGTTATTTGAGTTTTATTCAAATTATTTTTTTCCAAAAATAAAATATATGGAAAATAGGGTAACATGATTCCCTACATCAGAAAATTGGAGATAAATAAATTTGAATTCATTCTGGTATTTCTAAAATAATTTTTATTGGATTTTATTAGACGAGTAGCACTCTTTGAATTATCTGAATTTGTGTGTATTTTATTTAATGATAGGAAAAATGTTCATCTTGTAGAAAATCTTTTTCTGAAAATTTTGATATATAATATGCCAATATAAATTTTTTATTTTATTTTGTTATTCGGTTTTCCTTCTGTTTCTATTTTTTTTTTAAAAAACTATACGTGCGGCCCATATTTATTTATCGCCTACATGCACAGTATAGTAGCTTCTGGCGCCCCATTGTTTTTTTCTCTCTTAAATAGGCCAGGCCCAGCCAGCCTTTTCATTTTTTTATTTTTTTCTTAGACCAAATTTTGTGAAAAAAAAAACTGCAGCCGCAGCGTGCACGCGGCCGGCTGAAGGCCTTTAGGCCCATGCGAGCTGCTCACCTCTTTTCATCTCTGTTTCGTATATTTACGTCTACGTTTAGTCCCACATTGCCTAGCCTTTGGCCTCTAAGCCTCTTTTCCACCAATAAATATAGACCCATAGAGCCTCCAAAAATCATCTGATTTGGATTAAATCAATATTTTGGTTTGACTAGATTCATTTAAGAAAAATATATTTCTCCTCTCCAGCGCGACTTCTAGAAATTTTCTCTTCTCTTCAAAGTCATCTTTTCTCTGCCTTATAAAGGTATCTTTCTTTATTTGTTTTTCTTCTTATACTTCCGTAGTTTATTATTTTTAGACTCATACGATAAAATAATTAGATTATCAATTAGTCTACGTATTTATACATTAAACCCTAGTTCATAGCTATTTTTTTCTTCCGTAAAACAGCTTGGCCCTGATTTTTCAAATAGCCATAACTTTTTACTCATTTGTCCAAATCCAACGAAACCAACGCCCACTTCTTCATTATGATCTCCTCTATCCAAGTAATCCAACTCAAACATGTTTTTGAAAAGTTTAAAATTTGAATTAGATCAGATTTGAATTCAAACTGTTTGATCATAACTTGAGTTTCGTAGCTCCGTTTGAGTTGATTCTTTTTGCAAATCGAAGCTCTTGACCTAAACTTTCTGATAAGGCCAAATTCATATAATTTTGGTACTGTTAGAAATTGTTTTATGTTGCAAGAGTTATTTGCTTGGTTTTGATGTTTCCGAATTGTCTTCTTCGATCTTTCTGATCTTTTGAGTGATTGCTTATGTGTGGTTACTATTGCTTGCTTACGATAGATTGACCGGAGTGTGACGAGTAGACTATCAAGAGTTTTGAGTGCGAATCATCTTCATCAACATTGCAGGCAAGTTCACACTTTGATCATATCCCTTTCATACCCAGTTTTTATGCATTAGTTTCACCCTCAAACATTGCATGAGTAGGATTGATAACATGTGGGTATTGGGAAGTAGTTGATGAGGTAGGAACCTATTGCCCTGCATTCAAACCTTGGGAGTTACTATTACGTTATGCTTATATTGCCATGCTATGCTCGTAGACGTGGATTGGGTTTGAGAGTATTTCATGACAAGGAGATTGTTAATTAATGTTTACTTAAGGTGGCACTTTAACTCATGTGACGCCCAGATAATTGAGCTACAGTGAACCTCCGCTAATGATGCCACGTCACCTCAGTTACTGCTGCCAATCCCTCGTTAGTTCAAAAACCGGTTCAAAATTCAAATTCCAAATATGGCATACAATAAAAGTTTTCAAACATTGAAACAAAAATGTTCGGGGTGAACCAAAAATAGCATAGATAATTGTGGTGGAGAAACCAAACCTTGATAAAATGTTTAAGGGCTCTAAAATGATTAAAACAGTAGTGAAAACAATTAAACAAATGCCTATTGAATTTTATAAAAATATTAAAACTATTTTATTATGGGTTAAGATTTAATCTAACAGTAGATTGTTTATAAATACAAATTTAGGTACTAATTATAATTTTTATAAATCTAAAAATAAAAGAAACTAGAAATAAAACAGTACAAGAAAATAAATAAAAGAAAAGATAAAACAGAAAAGAGAAAAACTAAACTAACAAAAAACAAAAAAGAGAAAGCCCCCCCACCCCGCTGGGCCAAGTGGCCCAGCTGGCCTCAGCCGCCCGAACGGGCCGCCCCCCCGGCCCAGCCGGCCCCACCACACACCCCCATAACCCCCCACCCTGGTCAACCGAAACCCTATCCACCCCCACTCACCCCCACGTCGCCCCACTCCCCCCTCCCGATCCGATCTGGATCGGGATCGATCCCCGTCAACCTCGCCTGAGACGCCCGCTCCCCGCGCCCCCGACGTCGGCGCCCGTCCCCGGCGCTGCCCCACCCCGTCACCGGAACCCCTTCGCGCCCATCCTCTCCCTCGCGCGGCGCCCGCCAGAAGCCGCGGCCTCGACCCATCGCCGCCCGGAGCTCGACGCGCCTCCGCCTCCCCGCTGGAACTGCCTCGACTCTGTCGCGCACGTCGTCCCCGTCCTCCCCAACGACTCCCGCTGCCCCATCCCTGCTCCTCGATGTGAGCACGCCCCCCTCCCTCTCCCTGCGCCCGCCGCGCTCACCGCGACCCGGGGCCATCCTGGCCGCGCCTGCACCTCCCAACCGCTGCGTGTCGCCCGCCTGCGCTGCTGCCGCCGTTCATCGGCCGCGCCCAGCGCATGGCCTCGCTCCCCGGTCCCTGCAGCCACCCTCGTCGTCCTCGCCTTGCCGCTCCAGCCCCGGGCCGCCGATGCCTGCTGCCGACGCCCGCCGACTTGACTCGCCCGCCGCTCGCCTCCTGCGCCAGTGCCCACGGCCTGCTGCTTGCTCCGGTCCGCCTGACCTTGCCGGCGGCGACCCGCATCCGCCCCGCGGCCACCCTGCCGGCCACCGCGCCATCGCCCTGGCCGGTGCCCCGCCGTAGCCCCGGTTGCCTCGCTCCGCGGCGCCCGTGCCCAACGCCCGCTATGCCCCCTGAGTCTATGACATGGGGGGCCCACGCCCCAGGACGTTACAAAATAATAATAATAAATATATAAAAAACTAATTAATTAATTAATTTACTCAATTAATCCTGTTAATTAACTTAATTAAGTCTGTTAAATTAACCTAATCACTTATTAAACTAACTAATCGTGTTTAGTTAAACTCTATCAATGACAAAGGGCCCCACATACACTATTCACTTTGGACTAGTCAAAATGTTGACTGGGTCAACCCAGCCCCTGGCCCCACATGTCATATGTATATACACATTGCTGGGTACACTCATGTGTACCCATAGCAGTTTGTCTTTTGATTATTTCGAATTACATTAAATCCAGAAATTCCAGAATTTGTTTAAACCTTTTTAAAAATCATATAAAATAAACCGTAACTCCAGATGAAATACTTTCTACATGAAAGTGCTCAGAACACGACGAGACAATCCGGTTACGCAGCCCGTTCATCCGCACGCATCCCCTAACCTACGAACACGCAACTTTCCCCCTCTGGTTCACCGGTAAAACGCGAAACACCGGGGATACTTTCCCGGATGTCATCCCCCTTCACCGGTATCACCTACTACCAGCGTTAGGCACCTCTAACGCCGTTACTTGTCATGTCATGCAATCACTATGCATATGTTGCATTAATTTTTGTTCTCCCCCTCTTCTCTCGCTAGACACGAGACCGACGCCGCTGGCTCTAACCCATCACTACGGTGAACGACCCTCTTGCCAGAGCAACCAGGCAAGCCCCCCCTTTGATCACCAGATATCGCCTACTCCTTCTCTATACTGCTTGCATTAGAGTAGTGTAGCATGTTACTGCTTTCCGTTATTCCTATCCTGATGCATAGCCTGTCCTTGCTACTACTGTTGTTACCATTACCTGCTATCCTACTGCTATTATAGGATGCTAGTGTTCCATCAGTGGCCCTACACTCTTGTCCGTCTGCCATGCTATACTACTGGGCCGTGATCACTTCGGGAGGTGATCACGGGCATATACAATATACTTTGCACAGTTACTTACCTGTGATACTGTTCGGAGATGGGGGCTGAAGGGGCAGGTGGCTCCATCCCGGTAGAGGTGGGCCTGGGTTCCCGACGGCCCCCGACTGTTACTTTGAGGCGGAGCGACAGGGCAGGTTGAGACCACCTAGGAGAGAGGTGGGCCTGGCCCTGGTCGGCGTTCGCGATACTTAACACGTAACGAGATCTGGGTATTTGATCTGAGTCTGGCCATTTGGTCTATACGCACTAACCATCTACGTGGGAGTAGTTATGGGTATCCCGGCGTCGTGGTATCAGCCGAAGCCTTCGTGACGTCAGCGACTGAGCGGCGCGCGCGGATTGGACTGGTAAGCGCCACTAGGGGGCTAGGTCTGCTTCCGCGCCCACGCAACGTGCAGGTGTGCTAAGGGCGATGGGCCCAGACCCCTGGCGCTTAGGTTTAGACCGGCGTGCTGACCTCTCTGTTGTGCCTAGGTGGGGCTGCGACGTGTTGATCTTCCGAGGCCGGGCATGACCAGGAAAGTGTGTCCGGCCAAATGGGATCGAGCGTGTTGGGTTATGTGGTGCACCCCTGCAGGGAAGTTAATCTATTCGAATAGCCGTGATCTTCGGTAACAGGACGACTTGGAGTTGTACCTTGACCTTATGACAACTAGAACCGGATACTTAATAAAACACACCCTTCCAAGTGCCAGATACAACCGGTGATCGCTCTCTCACAGGGCGACGAGGGGAGGATCATCGGTTAGGATTATGCTATGCGATGCTACTTGGAGGACTTCAGTCTACTCTCTTCTACATGCTGCAAGACGGAGGCTGCCAGAAGCGTAGTCTTCGAAAGGACTAGCTATCCCCCCTTATTCCGGCTTTCTGCAGTTCAGTCCACATATGATACCCTTATTCCATTTGATACCAATGCATACATATGTAGTATAGCTCCTTGCTTGCGAGTACTTTGGATGAGTACTCACGGTTGCTTTCTCCCTCTTTTCCCCCTATCCCTTCTACCTGGTTGTCGCAACCAGATGTTGGAGCCCAGGAGCCAGACGCCACCTTCGACGACGACTCCTACTACACTGGAGGTGCCTACTACTACGTGATGCCCGCTGACGACGACCAGGAGTAGTTAGGAGGATCCCAGGTAGGAGGCCTGCGCCTCTTTCGATCTGTATCCCAGTTTGTGCTAGCCTTCTTAAGGAAAGCTTGTTTAACTTATGTCTGTACTCAGATATTGTTGTTTCCGCTGACTCGTCTATGATCGAGCTCTTGTATTCGAGCCCTCGAGGCCCCTGGCTTGTAATATGATGCTTGTATGACTTATTTTATTTGTAGAGCTGTGTTGTGATATCTTCCCGTGAGTCCCTGATCTTGATCGTACACGTTTGCGTGTATGATTAGTGTACGATTAAATCGGGGGCGTCACAAGTTGGTATCAGAGCCGACTGCCTGTAGGAATCCCCCTTCCAAACTCCTTGGACGAAGTCGAGTCTAGTCAGTGAAAACTGTTTACTAACTTGGTTGTGTGGCTTACGGGCCCACGTAGCCATTTGGGTGGTATTAGGATCTTTTATTCCTCGACCTATACTCTGGGACTCTGATCTCTCTTCTATTCGGGTTAAATGAATTTACTAAAAATCTAACTTAGGTTCTCGTAAATACTTTCTCCCGGAGAGCCCCTTCAGTCCAGGTGATCGTCGGCTGCACCAGAAGATTTCGAAGATACTCTTCGATTTTCTCTCGAGACCTTGTGCCCGTTGCTTTTGCAATTCCCGACCACCGATCAACCCTTATGGATAAATACTTGCAGTTGTTATGCTTGCATACCTCCCCAGTCGATCTTGTTATTATAAGATACCCCGAGAATACTTTGTGCCTACTACCTTGCAGTTCTTTGCCACATGCATACCACTACGGATAATTACTCGCATTTATCGAGTATCCGCTCACCCCCAGATATTCATGCAGTTCACAAAATTCTTCGAAATACCATTCGGTCTTCCGAAAATCCCGAGCAACCTATTGCTCCTGAAATTCTTGCTTGCTTGCGTTATGGTTAATCCCATAAGTATAGTAATCTTATTGGCAACCTTTGTCAATATCATTTTGAGTCCATTGACTCAATATGTTGCGAAGCTCGCAATCCTCACTCAGAACATAGAATTCATCCTTCCAGCTCAGATGTCATTTAAAACGTGAGCTGGTCCTCGGCTAATCAGATTGCCATCGATTGTACGCCTAAGTCTATCCAACTTGTCCGTCCTTGATCAGAGCGTTTGCTCCTGATCCCTTGTTTTGAAAATCATAAATCCTTTGTTATTTAAACGTTGAATTATTCAGATGTTTTGTAAAACGATGCATTTGCATTCTTTCTTCCTCTGATTGGGTATCGATACTCACATCAGCTCCATTGTGGATCACCATATCCACTATTGGATTATTATCCGACAATGTCCTTCATAATTAATCACCTTGTGAGTTATTTCTCCGATACATAATGCCTTTGGTAATTTGTATCCTCTCCTTTTGCCAACCATGCTCTTCTTTCGAGCTGGTAATATTTACTCTCAAAGCTTGTGGTATATGTTTCCACGATACCTTGACGGGTTGAACCTATGCCTTCCTTAATTTGTGTGACCTCGAAATTTATGCGGGTTATACCCTGCTGACGCTTCATCAGATAACTTTTCAACACTACAACTTCGAAAAGGGGAGGTAAATGTAAGGTTATGCATTGAAGAAGTGGGAGTCGACCTTGAACTTTGTGTTCATGCCCATGGACACGATGTAGATCTTATTGTTAAAGCTTCTCTTAAATTAATTACTCCCTTGATATAAGTTCATATTATATCTGGGATCTGGCCTTTTGCAATCGTGGTTTCGACCATGTTCTCTTTTAGGTACCGTTTCTCGTGCAAGTTTAAGCACTTGTCTTCTGCAGAGCAATACCCCAGTCCAACCTCTACTTTGATCTGTCGTCGAGTATTACCCCCTGGTATCTCGAGGATACCACGGGATACATAACTTCTTATGAGTTATTCATCAACTAATATTCTTGCCGATTCCATTTTTCCAACGGGTTCTCAGTTGTTAGAACCCCTCAAGGACACCGACAACTAAATTGAGTCCGCACTATGATTCAACAACTCTTGGTAACCTTCATTACTTACGAGTCTGAACTCGATCACGTCATTCCGAGCCTACTCGTCTATATCATTATCGTGCCAAATTTTAACTGTGCTACCTGGTCCTTCTTTCCGGAGCACAATTTCGACGATGGGCTGGGCTTACGTCGATCTTCCTTGTCTTATTGTTTCACCTCAAACAACAAACTTGATTTCAAGTTTGTGTCGCACCCATGGTTCCAATAACCTTTCGCTTCATCATTCGTTTGACTTGATGTCATCGCCGACCGATTACATCTCCATGAAACCTCTCGACAGAAATTGTCATGATCATCATCAACATTTCGAGCTCCTCAAGGATATCAATTGAATTCCTGATGAGAAATACCATCCTTGCCCTCGATGATTTGTGTTATCATCGACCACTCGATTGCCTTCCGTTCAAACACAAACTTGTTCGTGTTTTGTGTTATACCTTGAGATCCTTACTATCCAGCATTTGTTCTCCTTTACCTTGGAGTATTACCATCTTTTATGTCAAGAATGTTGTGAGAGTTTCACCACCTCTTAAGAATTCTTGGTATCGTGATACTTCTCACCATCACCATTCTTTCTTGGTCCTCGTGTTGATTCCAACCGGGGTACCAACAAGTGAACGGTGTGGTTTGGATTCTGCACTTCTAGCAACCCTATTGCTTTGAAGTTAATGGTCGGCCGTTCGTTCTTAGACTGTTGATTAATGAATCACCATTCTGACATTGGTCGTGCAACCCAACCCATATTTTGGGCGCACCTTTCAACCAATGTTTAATGGTGTATGTTTTCCGTGAGTATACTTCCTTATATCATTTGATCTGACAAATGTTATCTCCTTGTTCACTTAATTGTGGAAATCCATCTTTTGGAAATCTCGATGAATTGCCGTTGAGTTCACCAGACACCTCCTTGTCCTCTCCTTGGATTAATGATGAACTCTTGTTAACGGAAATCACTTCATAGTTCTTTTCCCGAGAATCTTACATTGTCATCTCGTCAATTGTGTTGCACCTTTTCTTCTCAGGCTTACTAAGTCGGAGGTATCCCGACACCAATTAGATCTGAACCTCAATCAGATATGATGGTGGGAACATATTTCCAAGAGTAATAAAAATGGTCTTTATATGACCCGGTAAGGTGATGTCATGCCTAGTACACCAGGCCGGAGGCCTATTGCTATAGTTTCCTTGTTAGCAAGGTTATCCATTCTTCCATGAGGAAGTTGTAAGACTTATTCTATAAGTTCTTCCTGATGGACCCTTTTTGTTTCCAAAGTCTGGACTTGCTTGAAGACCATGTAATGCTATCTCGAAGCATGTTTGTGGTACTCCGATTGTCAACAAGGACATTTGAAGCCAATGCTAAATGTTTCCTGCTAAATTATCCAAACACCGCTGTATGGGTAATGTCATGAAGTTTCTCTCCCCTTTTCTAAAGGGTTTTCTACATTATATCCTGTCATGGATATCATACTCTGCTTGTCCTTGGGAAGGATATACCCTTGAAATATGTGTTTGAACACATTTTCCTTTCCATTGTTCTGCTTAAACCTGACAATCACTTTTACTTTCCATTGGGATTGTTTAAACCTTCTTGTGATCTATATGATGTAAGCAGTAGTTTTCTCCTACTTAGGTAAACACCTCGGTGTACAATTCTGTCAGTAAGACCTTGTTTCTATTGTTGATGACATTCCGGTAACCACCGATGGATGAGAACTTTGCCTATTAGTCCGCCTCGTTCAACGAGCAGGAGAATGGTTCTCTTCGTCCCTCGCCCTTGGTACCAATGATGTTGCCAACATAACTGACAGGCTAAGCTCTGACATGCCTTGCTTACACGATCGTGCAAGAAGTTACCGCCCTTCCTGCTTTTAGCCCACATGGTGGGCCCATAACCCACCAGTCCCACAGGATCGAAACCTGACTCTCCTTGATTTCAAAGTTGTCCCTCGCGCGTGGCTTTGTATGCAATTCATAAGCCACGTTCCTAGCTAGTGATCTATTCTGGTAATACTTATTCATGTTACTCTGAACCCCTTTCACACTCTGTTTCAGGCAATGAACGATTGCCTATCCGCTTGAAACTTCTTATTGCACCGTCTTACTTTGCTCTCGATGTGTTTCATTTGTTCAACTCGAGAGATAATCATATGTTCATTCTTGCGATACCCCTAGATGATTCTCCCTTATAACATCCTATCCTGGTAGGGCTGCCCCTTACCTATTCGTAAGTACGATGGAGTTCCCCGAAGAAAGGACGACGACTTCATCATGATGCATTGGAATAAAGAATTGAAGACATCAACGGAAGGGATTAACTTCTTCGAGAAGATCCGTTAACATATCGTAACCAGAACTTTCCCCTTACTCCCCTCTTAAATCTCGGGACGAGATTTCTTGTAGTGGAGGAGAATTGTGACGCCCGGATAATTAAGCTACAGTGAACCTCCGCTAATGATGCCACGTCACCTCAGTTACTGCTGCCAATCCCTCGTTAGTTCAAAAACCGGTTCAAAATTCAAATTCCAAATATGGCATACAATAAAAGTTTTCAAACATTGAAACAAAAATGTTCGGGGTGAACCAAAAATAGCATAGATAATTGTGGTGGAGAAACCAAACCTTGATAAAATGTTTAAGGGCTCTAAAATGGTTAAAACAGTAGTGAAAACAATTAAACAAATGCCTATTGAATTTTATAAAAATATTAAAACTATTTTATTATGGGTTAAGATTTAATCTAACAGTAGATTGTTTATAAATACAAATTTAGGTACTAGTTATAATTTTTATAAATCTAAAAATAAAATAAACTAGAAATAAAACAGTACGAGAAAATAAATAAAAGAAAAGATAAAATAGAAAAGAGAAAAACTAAACTAACAAAAAAAAGGAGAAAGCCCCCCCCCGCTGGGCCAAGTGGCCCAGCTGGCCTCAACCGCCCGAACGGGCCCCCCCCCGGCCCAGCCGGCCCCACCACACACCCCCATAACCCCCACCCTGGTCAACCGAAACCCTATCCACCCCCACTCACCCCCACGTCGCCCCACTCCCCCCTCCCGATCCGATCTGGATCGGGATCGATCCCCGTCAACCTCGCCTGAGACGCCCGCTCCCCGCGCCCCCGACGTCGGCGCCCGTCCCCGGCGCTGCCCCGCCCCGTCACCGGAACTCCTTCGCGCCCATCCTCTCCCTCGCGCGGCGCCCGCCGGAAGCCGCGGCCTCGACCCCATCGCCGCCCGGAGCTCGACGCGCCTCCGCCTCCCCGCTGGAACTGCCTCGACTCTGTCGCGACGTCGTCCCCGTCCTCCCCAACGACTCCCGCTGCCCCGTCCCTGCTCCTCGATGTGAGCACGCCCCCCTCCCTCTCCCTGCGCCCGCCGCGCTCACCGCGACCCGGGGCCATCCCGGCCGCGCCTGCACCTCCCAACCGCTGCGTGTCGCCCGCCTGCGCTGCTGCCGCCGTTCGTCGGCCGCGCCCAGCGCATGGCCTCGCTCCCCGGTCCCTGCAGCCACCCTCGTCGTCCTCGCCTTGCCGCTCCAGCCCCGGGCCGCCGATGCCTGCCGCCGACGCCCGCCGACTTGACTCGCCCGCCGCTCGCCTCCTGCGCCAGTGCCCACGGCCTGCTGCTTGCTCCGGTCCGCCTGACCTTGCCGGCGGCGACCCGCATCCGCCCCGCGGCCACCCTGCCGCCACCGCGCCATCGCCCTGGCCGGTGCCCCGCCGTAGCCCGGTTGCCTCGCTCCGCGGCGCCCGTGCCCAACGCCCGCTGTGCCCCCTGAGTCTATGACATGGGGGGCCCACGCCCCAGGACGTTAAAATAATAATAATAATAAATATATAAAAAAACTAATTAATTAATTAATTTACTCAATTAATCCTGTTAATTAACTTAATTAAGTCCGTTAAATTAACCTAATCACTTATTAACCTAACTAATCGTGTTTAGTTAAACTCTATCATGACAAAGGGCCCCACATACACTATTCACTTTTGACTAGTCAAAATGTGACTGGGTCACCCAGCCCTGGCCCCACATGTCAATGTATATACACATTGCTTGGGTACACTCATGTGTACCATAAGCAGTTGTCTTTTGATTATTTTCGAATTACATTAATCCAGAAATTCAGAATTTGTTTAAACCTTTTTAAAATCACTATAAAATAAACCGTAACTCAGATGAAAATACTTCTACATTAAAGTGCTCAGACGACGAGACGAACCGTTACGGCAGCCCGTTCGTCCGCAACGCATCCCTAACCTATCGAACTCGCAACTTTCCCCCTCTGGTTCACCAGTCCGAAAATGCGAAACACCGGGGATACTTTCCCGGATGTCATCCCCCTTCACCGGTATCACCTACTACCGCGTTAGGGCACCTCTAACGCCGTTACTTGTCATGTCATGCATCACTATGCATATGCTTGCATTATATTTATTGTTTCTTCCCCCTCTTCTCTCCGCTAGACACCGAGACCGACGCCGCTGCTACCCAGTACGACTACGGTGTTGACGACCCCTCTCTTTCTGAGCAACCAGGCAAGCCCCCCCTTTGATCACCAGATATCGCCTACTCTTCTCTATACTGCTTGCCATTAGAGTAGTGTAGCATGTTACTGCTTTCCGTTAATCCTATCCTGATGCATAGCCTGTCCTTGCTACTACTGTTGTTACCTTTACCTGCAATCCTAATGCTTAGTATAGGATGCTAGTTTATCATCAGTGGCCCTACACTTTGTCCGTCTGCCATGCTATACTACTGGCCGTGATCACTTCGGGAGGTGATCACGGGCATATACTAATATACTTTACACAGTTACATTACCTGTATACTGTTCGGAGATGGGGGCTGAAGGGGCAGGTGGTTCCATCCCAGGTAGTGGTGGGCCTGGGTTCCCGACGGCCCCCGACTGTTTACTTTGTGGCGGAGCGACAGGGCAGGTTGAGACCACCTAGGAGAGAGGTGGGCCTGGCCCTGGTCGGCGTTCGCGGATACTTAACACGCTTAACGAGATCTGGGTATTTGATCTGAGTCTGGCCATTTGGTCTATACGCACTAACCATCTACGGGACTAGTTATGGGTATCGACCGGCGTCGTGGTATCAGCCGAAGCCTTCGTGACGTCAGCGACTGAGCGGCGCGCGCCGGATTGGACTGAACGCCTACTAGGCTAGGTCTGCTTCCGGCCGCCCACGCAACGTGCAGGTGTGCTAAGGGCGATGGGCCCAGACCCCTGCGCTTAGGTTTAGACCGGCGTGCTGACCTCTCTGTTGTGCCTAGGTGGGGCTGCGACGTGTTGATCTTCCGAGGCCGGGCATGACCCAGAAAAGTGTGTCCGGCCAAATGGGATCGAGCGTGTTGGGTTATGTGGTGCACCCCTGCAGGGAAGTTAATCTATTCGAATAGCCGTGATCTTCGGTAACAGGACGACTTGGAGTTGTACCTTGACCTTATGACAACTAGAACCGGATACTTAATAAAACACCCCCTTCCAAGTGCCAGATACAACCGGTGATCGCTCTCTCACAGGGACGAGGGGAGGATCATCGGGTTAGGATTATGCTATGCGATGCTACTTGGAGGACTTCAGTCTACTCTCTTCTACATGCTGCAAGACGGAGGCTGCCAGAAGCGTAGTCTTCGAAAGGACTAGCTATCCCCCCTTATTCCGGCTTTCTGCAGTTCAGTCCACATATGATACCCTTATTCCATTTGATACCAATGCATACATATGTAGTATAGCTCCTTGCTTGCGAGTACTTTGGATGAGTACTCACGGTTGCTTTCTCCCTCTTTTCCCCCTATCCCTTCTACCTGGTTGTCGCAACCAGATGTTGGAGCCCAGGAGCCAGACGCCACCTTCGACGACGACTCCTACTACACCGGAGGTGCCTACTACTACGTGATGCCCGCTGACGACGACCAGGAGTAGTTAGGAGGATCCCAGGCAGGAGGCCTGCGCCTCTTTTGATCTGTATCCCAGTTTGTGCTAGCCTTCTTAAGGCAAGCTTGTTTAACTTATGTCTGCACTCAGATATTGTTGTTTCCGCTGACTCGTCTATGATCGAGCTCTTGTATTCGAGCCCTCGAGGCCCCTGGCTTGTAATATGATGCTTGTATGACTTATTTTATTTGTAGAGTTGTGTTGTGATATCTTCCCATGAGTCCCTGATCTTGATCGTACACGTTTGCGTGTATGATTAGTGTACGATTAAATCGGGGGCGTCACAACACACATCTGGGTGGATTGAGGCACGTGGGTATTCCAGCGATTGCCTGTCTAGGCACCTGGGTATTCCAGGATTGCCTGTTTTTTATGGACCGCCACCCAGGCTCAAAGGGATCATGAGATTATTCATACTAGAAACTTCCGTGTGCAGCCACAAGCTACTATTGGCTCTAGCATAGTTGACTAAGTTGTGCGAACTCTTACAGTGGTAGACTAGCAGATGTAGGGGAAAGTAGGTGTAACGGTCTACCCGATCATAACGTGCTAGCGCTTCTGAAAGACTATGTCTCGGTCATCCGTTTCTCAAACACCATGTAGTGCGAGAATCCCAACGGAGGAGATCGAGTCTTGTGGGGAAAAGTGCGCAAACCTCTGCAGAGTGTATAAACTAATCATGATTAGCCATGTCCCCAGTTATGGACGTCTTGAGTATCTAGTACTTGGATTATCATGTGAATCTCATCATGTTACTTTAAATTAAGTTTGTTGGGTTTAATGATGTTACTTAATTGGGATTGAGAATGCTGTCAACCATTCTCAATGTTCAACAACCACCATGATAGTTAAATAAAATTTATTCCTTTGCAGTAGGGAAAAATTGGCTTTTTCGCAAAAACCATATAACCATAGAGGTTTTTCCACCAGCCATATTTGCATGTAGTGATAGCCTTTCTTCATCATTCTCTATGGTGTGAATTTGCCAGTACATTCAATGTACTGACCCTTGTGGCTGCAACGTCTCATGTTGCAGGATTATCTTATGACGAGTAAGTGATACGTCAGGGTTACGATTTCTACACTCAAATTTGCCGTTGGTGTTGATGGGAATCCACAACCTTGTTACTTCCGCTATTTTGGATTGAGGTAATAGTATTTACATTACTTTTACATGTGATTTACCTCTGTTATAAATCCTCGAGTACTTTGTGTGTCAGCATACCGATCCAGGGATGACACTTAAGCACAGAGACTTGATCCATTCGGGTCGGGTTGCTACACAATGGCACGCTTCTTGAATGGACTCAATCATCGCATCAAGAAGATCGCCGCCTTCCAACCATACTCAAATCTCAGTGAGCTAGTGCACCAAGCTACCAAAGCGGAACGCCAAGTGCAAGATGATTTCAAGTATGCCAAGTTCTCATCCAAGTCCTACGGCTTCTCCAACACCAAGCTTCAATGACTCCAACACTGACTACAAAGCCTTCTTCTAGCAACATCGACAAGTCGACTTCCAAGAAAGCTTCGTCAACTACAAGCCATCCTACTGCGAGAAACTTCAAGCCGAGAGCTTCATCATCATCAACCCCAACCGATGAGACCGTCAAGACGAGTTCCTTCAAGTGTTTCACTTGCGGAGGCCGAGGCCACAAGTCCTATGAGTGAAGCAACAAGCGAACCATGGTCTTCAACGATGATGGCACTTATGACTCCATGAGTGAAGGCGAAATGGAAGCCCTTGAGCAAGTCGCCATGCACCGCCAAGTGAACAATGAAGAAGAACAAGTCTTTTGCGATGAATACTCAAGTCCCGCACTGGTTGTCTCCAAAGTCTTGACCCTTCAACATCACCAAGAAGAAGACCAAAGATGCAATATATTACACACCAAGGTCGGCATCAATGGACGATCCATCAAGGTCATCAACGATGGAGGAAGTTGTCATAATCTCGCAAGTGAAGAACTTTGCTCCAAGCTCCAATTGCCCAAGACGAAGCATCCGCATCCATACAAAGTGCAATGGCTTAGTGACTCCGGCACCATCCAAGTCGAGCACCGAGTACAAGTCTCCTTCAAAATCGGCGCCTATGAAGACACCTTGGAGTGCGACGTCGTTCCAATGTATGTTTGTCATCTTCTCCTTGGACGGGCATGGCAATTCGATAGAGGAGTCGTCCACAACGGCTGAACGAACCACTACATCTTCAAGATGAAGGGCAAGGGGTATGTACTTTGTCCCATGTCCCCAAGTCAAGTGATCGCCGACAAGCAAGCCACCCATCGTGGAGAGAATAGTGAGAGAGCGAGCCACCAAAAAGAGAGTGAGCGCCACAAGCCCAAATCGAACATCTCCACAATGAGTGAAAAGAAGAACTTTGTCCTATTTGCCACCAAAAGTGAGATAAGAGGAGTGTGTGAGAACCCATCTAGTGTCCTCCACTAAGTCCTTGTGTGCAAGGACAATGCACCACAAACTAACACTTCTCACACTCTTCCTCTAGTGTTATCTTCTCTTTTGCAGGAATTTCATGACGTTTTCCCCGACGAGCTACCTCCGGGACTACCTCCACTCCGAGGCATTGAGCACCGCATCGACCTCATCCCTGGAGCACCGCTTCCGAACAAAGCTCCCTACCGCGTCAACCCCGAAGAAACCAAAGAAATACAAAGGCAAGTAAAGCATCTCATAGACCATGGACATCTGCGTGAAAGTTTGATCCCTTGTGCCGTACCGGTCATTCTTGTGCCAAAATGTGACGGTAGCTTTCGCATGTGCTCTGATTGTAGACCTATCAATGCTATCACCGTTCGCTATAGATATCCCATTCCACGCCTAGATGATATGCTAGATGAACTTAGTGGTGCCACTATATTTTCCAAAATTGATCTTAAGAGTGGTTACTATCAAATCCGCATACAAGGAGGTGATGAATAGAAAACCGCATTCAAAACCAAGTTTTGTTTGTATGAGTGGTTAGTCATGCCTATGGGTCTCTCGGAAGCACCGGACACTTTTATGCACCTTATGAATCATGTCTTTCGCCCTTACATTGGTATATTTGTTGTGGTTTACTTCGATGACATTCTTGTCTTTAGCAAATCTATCAAAGAGCATGTCACCCATGTCCGTGCCGTTTTGCAAACTCTTAGAAAAGAGCGCCTCTATGCTAATATGGAGAAATGCCTTTTTGGTGTTGATAAGCTCGTTTTCTTGGGTTTTGTTGTTTCTTCTAAGGGTGTTCATGTTGATGAGTCCAAGATCAATGCTATTAAGACTTGGCCGCAACCAACCAACTTGCATTAAGTGCATAGTTTCCTTGGCCTTGTGGGTTTCTATCGTCGCTTTGTGAAGGATTTTAGCACCATTGCTTCGCCTTTGCATGCTTTGAGCAAGAAGAATGCGCCTTTTGTTTGGGGACCATCCCAAGATATCGCTTTCAATGAGCTTAAGAAATTGCTTACTCATGCTCCCGTGCTTGCCTTACCCAACTTTGACAAACCTTTTGAGATTCATTGTGATGCTAGTGGTAATGGCATAGGGGGTGTGTTAACGCAAGAGAAGCGCCCCATACCTTACTTTAGTGAGAAACTTTCCGGAGCGCAACTCAATTACCCCATCTATGACAAAGAACTATATGCTTTAGTCCGCGTTTTGCATGAATGGGAACATTACCTTCGTCCCCATGAGTTTATCATTCATACCGATCATGAGACTCTCAAGTATCTTAAGGGTCAAACCAAGTTGAACAAGCGTCATGCTAAATGGAGTGAATTTATTGAGTCTTTTCCTTATGTCATCAAGTACATCAAGGGTAAAGAAAACATCATAGAGGATGCTCTTTCCCGCATATGCATGCTTGTGTAACATCCCAAAATTCTAAATTTTGGAATGTTATAATAAATAGATAGATTTGTATGCTTGTTTGTTTGTCTGCAATAGAATACCCGGAGTGCGCCGCTTGTTACTTCGAATCTCTAGGTTTCGCGGATCATCAGCAAGGCAAGTAACACTTTGATCATACCTTTTCTACTACCCAGTTTTATTGCATTAGATCAACCCTCACACATTGCATGATTAGGATCTAATTAAATTATGGGATGGGAAGTAGATGAGGTAGTACCTATTACCTGTTTATTATCAAACCTTTGGGAGTTACTTCTACGTTTGCTTATTATGCCATGCTATGCTAGTAGACGTGGATTGGGTGAGTGATATCCATGACAGATGTGAGTGTGTTAATTAATGGTTTATCTAAGGTGGCAACTTAAACACACATCCGGGTGGATTGAGGCACCTGGGTATTCCAGGACTTGCCTGTTTTCTTTTGGACCGCCACCTAGGCTCAAAGGGATCATGAGACTATTCATACTAGAAACTTCCGTGTGCAGCCACAAGCTATTATGGGCTCTAGCATAGTTGACTAAGTTGTGCGAACTCTTACAGTGGTAGACTAGCAGATGTAGGGAATGTAGGTTGGTACGGTCTACCCGATCGTAAGGTGCTAGCGCTTTTGAAAGACTATGTCTCGGTCATCCGTCTTCTCAAACACCATGTAGTGCGAGAAACCAAACGGAGGCGATCGAGTATTGTGGGGAAAAGTGCACAAACCTCTACAGAGTGTAATAAACTAATCATGATTAGCCGTGTCCCCAGTTATGGACATCTTGAGTATCTAGTAGTTGGATTATCATGTGAATCTCAACATGTTACTTTAAATTAAGTTTGTTGGGTTTAATGATGTTACTTAATTGGGATTGAGAATGCTGTCAACCATTCTGAATGTTCAACAACCACCATGATAGTTAAATAAAATTTATTTCTTTGCAGTAGGGAAAAATTGGCTTTACGCAAAAACCTTATAACCATAGAGCTTTTCCACCAGCCAAATATGCATGTAGTGATAGCCATTGTTCATCATTCTCTATGGTGTGAATTTGCCAGTACATTCAATGTACTGACCCTTTGTGGCTGCAATGTCTCATGTTGTAGGTTTCTTACGACGAGTAAGTGATACACTAGGGTTACGATTTCTACACTCAACTTTGCCGTTGGTGTTGATGGGAATCCACAACCTTGTTGCTTCCGCTATATGGATTGAGGTAATAGTATTTACGTTACTTTATACATGTGATTTACCTCTGTTATAAATCCTTCGAGTATTGTGTGTGTCAGCCTACCGATCCAGGGATGACACTTAAGCACAGAGACTTGATCCATTCGGGTCAGGTCGCTACAAGATGGTATCAGAGCACATGCTGAATGTAGGACACGACCACTAAGCTAAAGACCTAGATCACTATTCACTCTCTTCTCTTCTGACCTCTCATCTTTTCTACTCTTTGGGATGGCGGATGCAAGGAACAAGTTCACACAACCAGATGAAGATACACCCTTTGGACGCCACTTGAAGGAATTCACTAGATACCTGAACATAGGATTACCAAGCTTCACAGGAACCTACAACGCCACTTTACCTGAAGAAGAGCGCTGGATGATTCAAGTTAAAGTTCCAGGAAGGACGTTCATGCCAGTCACTGAGCCCATAGAATTTTCTTTTGATGCACCAACTTGGAGTCTAGGAAAGAGCATGGCAGCTCACATCACCATGGGACGCATTGGAGAAGTCTACCGCAATGATCTCAAGGATACTATCTACCAGATTTGTGGGCGCCGAGATGAGCACTGGGAGATGATCAGCACCAGGAAGGATAGATCAATTGCAGCTTTTATCCAGGAGCTAAACCAGCACATTCAACGACAGGAGAACCAGATGTGCGCCGACATGATAGACCTGAAGAAGGCAAAGACTAGAATCAAGGAACTGGAGGAAGATACGACGTTTATCGGCAGACAATTTTATAGGAGTAACGCAAAATATGAGAGTTGTGAAGGAATGATAGATGTTTGTTTGGCTTGCAGAATCAATGGATTATTCCGAACGCAGTTCATGGACAAGAGAAATTCTGCAATGCTTGTGAGGATGACCGAGTGTTAGAATGCGAGATTCGCTAAACCGTATACAAGGTAATGATTTGGGTGCGGGATGGATTGATCACCATACCCACTGACTCTTATTATTCGCCTTGCTATGTGGGATGGTAAATCTGAGTGACTTACCTATAGTAGAGAGACGACGATATTAAACCTTGTTTAAACTTAGAATGGTATAAGTATTTTTCCCTTGTACATGGCAGTTGTTGCCAACCGTAGGTTATACGGTGAGGATCAACCCAGACCCATTTCCTGCAGGAGAAACCATAAATTGTTGACCACCATGAGATATCGATAGTTGTATAGTTTTGGCACCAGACCCGTCAGCTAAGAAGACCCAGTCACAGAAGAACCTTACCAAGATGAAAGGACAAAAGAATTGAGGAAGGTTATGCCGTTACCGGAAGAGCCCAGATAAGGAATTATCCTAAAGATCTGAGAAGACTGACACTGTTAACAATATGGATGAAGTATATGAGTTTCGATGGAACTGTAACCATGCTTCTAAGGGTGGTAGCACCCCAGACCCCTGTGATGATCGATGGATTTTGAGAAGACCCCAAACCCTAACCTATTTCTTTCTAGCCTCTCCGAATCTCGAGGACGAGATTCATTTTAAGGGTGGTAGGTTTGTAACATCCCAAAATTCCAAATTTTGGAATGTTATAATAAATAGATAGATTTGTATGCTTGTTTGTTTGTCTGCGATAGAATACCCGGAGTGTGCCGCTTGTTACTTCGAATCTCTAGGTTTCGCGGATCATCAGCAAGGCAAGTAACACTTTGATCATACCTTTTCTACTACCTAGTTTCATTGCATTAGATCAACCCTCACACATTGCATGATTAGGATCTAATTAAATTGTGGGATGGGAAGTAGATGAGGTAGTACCTATTACCTGTTTATTATCAAACCTTTGGGAGTTACTTCTATGTTTGCTTATTATGCCATGCTATGCTAGTAGACGTGGATTGGGTGAGTGATATCCATGACAGATGTGAGTGTGTTAATTAATGGTTTATCTAAGGTGGCAACTTAAACACACATCTGGGTGGATTGAGGCACCTGGGTATTCCAGGACTTGCCTGTTTTCTTTTGGACCGCCACCCAGGCTCAAAGGGATCATGAGACTATTTGTACTAGAAACTTCCGTGTGCAGCCACAAGCTATTATGGGCTCTAGCATACTTGACTAAGTTGTGCGAACTCTTAAAGTGGTAGACTAGCAGATGTAGGGGATGTAGGTTGGTACGGTCTACCCGATCGTAAGGTGCTAGCGCTTCTGAAAGACTATGTCTTGGTCATCCGTCTTCTCAAACACTATGTAGTGTGAGAAACCAAACGGAGGCGATCAAGTCTTGTGGGGAAAAGTGCGCAAACCTCTACAGAGTGTAATAAACTAATCATGATTAGCCGTGTCCCCGGTTATGGACATCTTGAGTATCTAGTAGTTGGATTATCATGTGAATCTCAACATGTTACTTTAAATTAAGTTTGTTGGGTTTAATGATGTTACTTAATTGGGATTGAGAATGCTGTCAACCATTCTCAATGTTCAACAACCACCATGATAGTTAAATAAAATTTATTTCTTTGCAGTAGGGAAAATTGGCTTTTCGCAAAAACCTTATAACCATAGAGCTTTTCCACCAGCCAAATATGCATGTAGTGATAGCCATTGTTCATCATTCTCTATGGTGTGAATTTGCCAGTACATTCAATGTACTGACCCTTTGTGGCTGCAACATCTCATGTTGCAGGTTTCTTACGACGAGTAAGTGATACGTTAGGGTTACGATTTCTACACTCAACTTTCCCGTTGGTGTTGATGGGAATCCACAACCTTGTTGCTTCTGCTATATGGATTGAGATAATAGTATTTACGTTACTTTATACATGTGATTTACCTCTGTTATAAATCCTTCGAGTACTGTGTGTGTCAGCATACCGATCCAGGGTTGACACTTAAGCATAGAGACTTGATCCATTCGGGTCAGGTCGCTACAGCTTGTTACGCAACTTGAGTTAGATGTCATTGGCTTCGAGCATATCAAAGACTTGTATGAGCATGATGCAACTTTTGCTACTCCTTATGCCAAGTGTTTGTCGCATACATCTTGGAAACACTATTACATCAAAGATGACTATCTTATGAGAGCTAACAAACTTTGCATCACCGAGTCTTCTCTTCGTTTGTTGCTTTTGTAGGAATCTCTTGGAGGAGGCTTAATGTGACATTTCGGACGTGACAAGACGTTCGCCACGCTCTCAAAGAACTACTTTTGGCCCAAGATGTTTCGGGATGTCAATCGTTTCACCAACCGATGCTCTACATGTTGCAAAGCTAAGTCCAAAGCTCAATCTCATGGCCTCTATATGCCTCTACCAATTCCATACCAACCATGGGAAGACATAGCATGGACTTTGTACTTGGTTTGCCTAGGACTCGAAATGGGAAAGATTCAATATTTGTCATTGTGGACCATTTCTCAAAAATGGCACATTTTATTCCTTGAAACAAGATAGACGATGTTCACATGTTGCTAACCTCTTTTGTAGGGAAATATTGCGTCTACATGGTGTGCCAAAGACTATCGTCTCGGACCGCGACGTCAAGCTCTTGAGTTACTTTTGGAAGACCTTATGCGCCAAGCTTGGAATCAAGCTACTATTCTCCACGTCATATCATCCACAAACCGACGGCCAAACGAAGGTGACAAACCGTACGCTCTCCACCCTTCTTCGCGTGCTAATCAAGAAGAACATCAAGGAGTGGGAAGAGTGCTTACCCATCGCCGATACGCCTACAACCGCACAAGACATTCGACTACCGGCAAGTCCCCCTTCGAGGTTGTCTACGGCTTTAACCCGTTGTCCCCATTGGACATTCTACATCTACCACTACACGAGTGCACAAACATGGACGCGCATGCCCGAGTCAACCACCTCAAGAAGATGCATGAAGATACAAGGCACACCATTGACCTCCAAGTACAACGACTCGCGACCAAGCTCAACGTCAACAAGCAACACATGATATTCAACATTGGAGATCTTGTGTGGCTACACCTTCGCAAGGAACGCTTCCGCAATGAACTCAAGTCCAAGCTTCTACCACGAGCCGATGGACCATTCAAGGTGCTTGCACGCTACAACAACAACGCATACAAGATTGACATCCCACGTCACAAGTACTCCGTGAGCTTCATATTCAACGTCAAAGACCTCTCCCCGTACCATGGTGATGAGGATTTCGATCCGAGGTTGGATCTTTCCCAAGGGAGGGGAGATGATGCGGAGCATCCCAAGGTCACCCCCATGGACCTACCATCATCTCATCAAGTGCCTAGTGGACCCATGACTCGATCACATGCAAGAGCTCTCGAGACCGAGGTGACATCTCTCCTCTCACAATTCCACTTCGATGACCATGAGACATGGCTACTACCTCAAACGGAGACATTGTGCATACTCAGGTATCAAGGAGTTAGCCATGGAGACGCCAAGGAGCAAGGAGAATCCGAAGAGGAAGATGGACGTGAAGATGGAGAAGGAAAAGGGCTAAATCAGCAGAAGCCCGGATGTTCCGGACCACTGTCCGGATGATCCGGCCTCAGCCCGGTTGATCCGGACCCCGGCCCGGATGATCCGGATAATATGCCCAATGACACCCGAAGCGTCAACATGAAGTTGGGTCTTCCGGACCCAGGCCCGGATCATCCGGCCACACCCGGACGTCCAGACTAGGTCCTGGACATCCGTCCCTCCCGCAGCTGCTCCAACACAACCGGATCATCCGGATGCTGTCTCGGATCATGCGGACCCCCGAAGCCCGGATCGTCCGAACCAACTTCCGGATCATCCGGCCACCGCCTGCGTGCGTGACTTGGGCCGAGGCCCATGTACCCGTTTCGTCCCCTCACTTACCCCTTTCGCCCCTTGGGCTATAAATAGACCTTATCCTCCCCATTTTTAGGGTTAGCAAAGCTTTAGCTCATGTTTGTGTGAGAGCTTTGCTCATCCACCAGGTTGCCTTCCCCACGGAGATTCGAGCCTCCACCGGAGAAGATCCCCCAAGCGGATTCAAGACCCCTTTTAGGAAAGAACTCAAGACCTCCTCACGAAGAAGACCGGCTATCCTTGTATCATCCCTAGTTGATCGTGGATCGTGTATCTTACTTTATGTACTCGAGGATCTAGCACATGTGTGACTATTTCTTGTTGGTTAAGTGATTCTCTCATGTTTCCCCTCATGATTTCCCTCGTTTTCCCCTCGTGTTCCTCATGTTCTTCGCGGGATCCGCTCCTTTCGTGAAAGATCGGGCGATTAGGGCCTCTACCCTACATCACTTCGGTTAGGAATTGCACCAGAAGCTTTGTGCAGCATGATGGATTCAAGCCCACCTTCCAGGAGCTCACTCTCCAGCCCAAGAGGAAGAAGCCCGGAGCCAAGCCTTTCACGGCCCAGATGCTTGATGAGCCTACTTCAGAAGGAGTCCCTCCAGCTACCCCTATCAGTCGACTATAAGAGATTGGGAAAGAGCTGGAAATTGACGCGTCTTTCCTTTCTGTGGGTGCACTTATGGTGGACCCACCAGCTGCTGTCTCCACCAACTCTAATGATTAGTGTGTCCTTGGCCTGTTGGGTTTGGCAAGCCCTTAATTTTGCTTGTTTTATGTTCTTATGCAGCAAACTATCTCATGAACTATGTTATGTCTTAATGCTGGGCCAGACTTTGCTGTGCTCTTTTGGACATGTGGCATTGTGTGCCATGTGGTTTATGGCTATTATTATTGTGCTATAATGAGTAATCTTTGTAGAAACTGGAATGTTTTGTGCTGGAATGTAAGAGGTTTGAATTCTGAAGCTAGGCAGAGAGCTGTCAGGCAGAAAATTGAGGAGAGCCAATGTTCTATAGCCTGTTTACAAGAAACTAAGTGCTCTTCCTTTGACTCTAAGTCAATCAAAAGCTTCTGTCCTAAAAGATTTGATTCTTTTGCTTGCTCTCCTTCCATGGGAGCTTCTGGTGATATCCTTGTGGTCTGGAATTCTTCTGTTTTTATTGGCACCTTAATTGAAGTACAACAATTTGTTGTGGTCATTCAGTTTACCTCTAGGCAGAACAATGAAAAGTGGACTTTAGTTGTTGTTTATGGCCCTTGTCAGGGTGAAGCCAGGGACAATTTTGTTACTTGGTTATATAACCTGTGTATCCCTCTTGATGAGCATTGGTTGTTGCTTGGTGATTTTAATTTCCTTAGGCATGTGGATAATAGAAACTTACCTGGTGGAGACATAAATGACATGTTTATTTTCAATGAGATAATTGGGCACTTGGGCCTTCTGGAGTTACCAATCAAAGGTCGATCCTATACCTGGTACAATATGCAAGATATCCCACTTCTTGAGCAATTAGATTGGTTCTTCACCTCAGTGGACTGGATTACTGATTATCCTATGACTGAGGTTCTACCCTTGGCCAGGACTGCTTCTAATCATGTCCCTTGTTTGGTCTCCATTAAGACTACCATCCCAAAGTCAAATCTTTTTAGGTTTGAAAATTATTGGATGGAGCTGGAGGGTTTGATGGACTGTGTGGATTCTTCTTGGCAAAAGCCCTCTAGGAAAGTGCACATAACTGTTAGGATTGCAGACAAATTAAAAAATTTGAGAATGTGCCTTAAGAGGTGGAAAATGAATGTATCCAAATTAAAATTATTGATCAGCAAATGCAAGCATGTTGTCTTCCTTCTTGATGAGTTGGAGGAGTGCAGGCCCCTGTTTAGGCAAGAGATCAATTTCAGAAGAATTGTTAAGGCCCACTTGGAAAAGCTTCTGCACTTACAGTGCCTATATTGGAAAAAGAGATGTACTATCAGGTATTTTAAGGTTGGGGGAGAGAACACCAAATTCTTTCATGCCATGGCCACTGAGAGACACAGGAGAAATTCCATAGCTAGTCTTAAGCTACCTAATGGTTCTGTGGTCTCTGATCATTCATAAATGGCTGGAATTATTTGGAGTTGTTTTAAGAACAGAATCGGCACTTCTAGAGGGATTGTGATGGGCTTTGATTTATCATCACTAATTTCCCCTGTGGCTGGCCTTGAGGTGCTCACTAAGCCTTTTGAAAGGGAAGAAATGGACAATGTGGTCAAACATATGCCTATGGATAAAGCACCTGGACCTGATGGTTTTAATGGTTTGTTTTTCAAGAAGTGCTGGCACCTAATTTCAAAAGACTTCTATGAATTGGCCCAGGCTTTCCATGAGGGATCTGCAGTCTTGGAGAATATTAACAGTTCTTTTATTACTCTGGTGCCCAAAAAACTCTCACCCGAGGAAGTGGGTGATTATAGGCCCATTTCTCTCACTAGCATGGGGCTGAAGTTTCTTTCCAAAATGGCTGCCAATAGATTCCAGGAACTGATCATGCAGTGTATTCACAAAAATCAGTATGGTTTCATTAAGAGCAGAACAATTCAGGATTGTATTGGTTGGAACTTTGAATATTTGCACCAATGCCATCAGTCCAAGAGGCCAATTGTAATCCTTAAGATGGACTTTGAGAATGCCTTTGATTCTGTGGAGCATGAAGCTATTTTCCAAATTCTCAGGCATAAAGGCTTCAATGAGAAGTGGATCCTCTAGATGAAACAACTTCTGGACACTGGTACTTCTTCTGTTCTTCTTAATGGTGTCCCTGGGAGGAAGTTTGTTTGCAAAAAGGGAGTTAGGCAAGGTGACCCTGTATCTCCTCATCTATTTGTCATAGCTACTGATCTCTTGCAAACAATGATTAATGATATGTTCAGGAAGGGTGTTCTTCATCTCCCTATACCTTGCCATGATAGGGACTACCCTGTGATCCAATATGCTAATGATACCTTGATCATCCTCCCTGCTGACAGGGCTCAGCTTCTGGCCCTGAAGGATATGCTGAAGGTGTTCTCTCAATCCATAGGTCTTGATGTCAACTACCACATATCTTTTATTATTCCAATAAATGTTGCCCCTGCTATGATGGAGGATCTTGCTGCTGCTTTTGCCTACCAAATTGGTAAGATGCCATTTATATATCTTGGCTTGCCTGTGGGAACTACAAGACCAAAAATGGTGGACTTTATGCCCCTAGTG
This sequence comes from Triticum urartu, assembly GCF_003073215.2. Classification (NCBI taxonomy): domain Eukaryota; kingdom Viridiplantae; phylum Streptophyta; class Magnoliopsida; order Poales; family Poaceae; genus Triticum; species Triticum urartu. The sequence goes on from NC_053023.1 coordinate 272,684,172, forward strand.
GACTGTATGGAAAGGAGAATGTCTGCCAGCTCCTCCTTCCTTAACCAAGGTGAAAGATTGCAGTTCCTCAACTCTGCTCTGTCTTCCATGCCAATATTCTTTCTGTGTAGCCTGGCTGTTCCTGCTGGTATCCTTATGAAGTTAGAAAGAATCCAAAGGCAGTGCCTGTGGAGGAAACATAGAGATGAGCCAGCCCCATCTCTTGCTGCTTGGGAGCTGATTTGTAGACCAAAAAATAAAGGTGGTCTTGGTATCCTAAACCTAGGGGTTCAGAATGTGGCACTGCTACTCAAGCATGCTAGTAATTTCCTTAACAAAAGAGATATTCCTTGGGTGTCCCTAATCTGGGATTCATATTATTATGAAGGAATGCCCCAGGGAACAAATGATTGTGGCTCCTTTTGGTGGAGGGATATTTGCAAGGTAATGCAGAATTTCAGAGAATGCTCCTGGGTTATTATCTTTTTTGGTCTGATAATTGGAATCTTGGCAATGAAGTTTCTAGCCTGTAGACTAGATTTCCAAGGTTATTATCTTTTGCTAAGGATCCTTGGATTTCAGTTAAGGAAATTTTCAATACCCTGGACATGTGCCAACATTTCCATCTTCCTTTGTCTGCTCAAGCTTTTGATGAGTTAAACTTGATTAAAGATATGATGGGATCTCACAGTAGAGAAGCTAGTTCTAAGGACTTATGGTTGTGGCAGGGCTCATCCAAGGTTTTCAAGCCCAAGCTGTTCTACTCCCACACTTTTGTGTCTGAAACTTTCAACCCTTTACTTTGTTGGATTTGGAGATCCTCTTGTACCCTCAAAATCAAGGTGTTTGCTTGGATACTTATTATGGACAGACTGGACACCAAGGATATGGTTGAAAGGAGACATTGGCACATGGAAGATGAAGTTCATTGTAAGCTCTGCCCCTTGCAGACTAGAGAAACCAGGGGCCATCTATTCTTTAACTGCAACTTCAGTGTTAGGATTTGGAATTATATGTATATTGATTGGTCTGCTGGCAACTCCATGTCAGATATGGTTATTCAGGCAAGGAGAAGTTTTGACAAGCCTTTCTTCACTGAAGTGGTGTTCACTGCCTGCTGGAATATCTGGATCATCAGAAATGCCAAAGTTTTTAGAAGTGAGAGGGCAAGTTTCAATAAATGGAGATGTGCTTTTAGGCATGATATTAGTCTAATGCAGCACAGAATCAAATTTGCTTACAAGGATGACTTGCTGAAATGGATCTCCTTTCTCCCCCCTTAAGTTTGTTTTCTGGTTACCTCTTGTAATCATGCTATTGTAACTGTTGTCTCTTCTTAATATAGTTTTGATATGCTGTGGGGGTTTGCCCCACAGTTCCCAGTAAAAAAACTACATTGGTGCTCTCAAGGCGGAACAAGAACTCATGAAGGCCAAGGCTTCTCGACCCCAAGCACACTTCTCTAAGACCAAGCTCCAAGACGATGAGCATGAGGCTAGTACCACCTCGATGTCCAAGCCCGACGAGCTCCAAGACGGTGCTCCCAAGTTTGATTTCACCGCCACCCCTCTTTGTGGCATTGATGGTGCCGAGTCTACTTCGACTCTTTTTCAAGACGGTGTGGCGACGACCATGACTATAGAGCCAATCAAGGAACATACTTTGGAGGCGAGCGACATGGTGAGGAGCAAGGATGATGCTTCCATCTTAGGAGGCGAGAGTGATGATGTGCCATCTTCGGCCTTAATCCACGGCAACGACAACGAGAAGGTTGAGCATGGGATTTTCCCTTCGACCATGATGACATATGATGACTTGAGTGACTTTAGCCACCATATTGAGAGTGAGAGTGACTTCACCACTAGCCCGATATATGATGTGTTGCCACAATTCCCATGTGAGGAGAGCCACAACCCCCACCACATGAGTGAGTTGAGTGACTCCACCATATGTGACATTGAGTGCACCTACCTTGAGGGAGTGAGTGAACCACCACATAGCAAGAGTGAGATAGTTGATAGGTCTTGTGAGACCACTTTCGACACTAACGACTTGACCTCTACCTCTATTGTGTCTTCTTATTTGGCGCTAGGTCCCATCTATGATGACGCACCGATTTGCGATGACTTCGCCCCCCCTTTGGACAAGACGATGGCCATGGTGGAATATGATGCACCCGCACATGGTTCCATCAAGATGAAGATGACCACCATTTGATCTTTCCCACCTAACCTACACCACTTGAGTGGAATGAAAATGGTAACATAGGTGACGGTGATGCTCTAGTCCCACTAGTGGACATTCTTGACATTGATTGCTTGCATGATGTTGATCAACCTATTACCATGCTTCATGCTAGTGCGACTTCCCCATGTGATGATTTGCCATTTATGATGAGTATGATGATTGCCATGTGGAGTCTATTAGTTGTGATGCCATGTTACATAGGATTTCTTGTGATCATTCTTTAGGTCATATCATGTTTGACAATCCACTTGACTTGTCATATGTTATGCATGAGATCCATCATATGTCATATTTGCAATCTCATCATAGTGACTATGCATATGCCATTAAAATGAACCCAATTTGCACATATGGCATAGATGACAAGCCCATGGTTATTGGCATTTGTTTTTCTTGTGATGATATTGATATGCTCCCTTTGCATCATTTATCTCATATGCCATGCCATGACTACCTAGCATCAGAAATGCATTGTTGTGGATGTTGTCCATTTTCTCCATGCGATTTTTACGATTTTTCTCATGAGGAGACCCCCATGGTTTCCTCATACATGTTAGGAGATTTTGATTCAACCCATTCATTGCATGATCCCAATACTTGTGTGCACAATATGCTCCCCATGAATAAACATGCTATTGATGTGCCATATACTTGCATTCTCAATATGTGTCCCCATCGTGTTGTACACAATAACTATTTGTTCATGATGGATGGAATGTTCTTATACCATGCATAAAATTTCTTTGAGCGATGCTTATCTTGTACTAACTCTCATGTGCACATACACATCATGATGGATGATGTGTACATTTACCACACGCACAATTTCTTTTGTTCGTGTCTCTTTTCTGTAGATACCCATGAATACTTGTCAACCTCGCAATCCCATGAGTTTACAAAACGAGCTCTAGAGAGCAATGCTGACTTCGGATCTCATAGATTGCCTTTCCCACCGCTCTCTTCACGTAAAGACTTCGCACATTTCCTCTACATGGACCTCACTTGGTTATGGGTTATTGTCCATTACATATTATATGCCCATCTTGCCATGTTCACTTTGCATGATATGTTCATTCATATACCTTTGCCATGCATTTGTGACCCATGCTTTGCATTACACATGATGGTTTATTCTACTACTTGTATGTGTATTTGCAAGCTTGGTGGAGACATTGCTTGCTATTGCCATGTTTGCTTTCTACCCCATGCCTATGATGATACTTTCATCTTGCTTTGTGTTCATGCTTGCGATGTGTCATGTACATTGCCAATGACTATTATTTGCTCACATGCCATGATTGCCATGATTTCCTCTAGTATGTTGCATCTTCGCACTATTAACTTGCACGACTTGATTCCTATGATTGCTTGCCTTGTTGCATCACCGATGATTCATACTTGCTCATTTCATGTGGTTGATGACAACCATCTACATGCTTTGCACATGATTGTTATTGCTTCTTATCATATATCTCCATATGTTACCTCTCTCATGCTAGATGATTTGCCATGTATTGAGTGCAACGATACATTTAGCATTGCTAATGAGATTGCCCCCATAGCATTCTCACATATGTTTGGAGATTTTGACATTTTTCTTGTGAAGCATGCTTGTCTTGCCTCTTTGCACCATATACCTAGTGCCATGAATATAGTCATTATTGCGTCATATTATTCATGCACTTGTGCTACTAATGGTTATGTGCAAGAGAAGAGAACCATCATGATGGATGATGTATTTATCTACCATGCGCATACATTCTTTGCTTTGTTTTGTGTGTGTGTAGGAAACTTGGACTTCGTGTCAACTTCCACGTCACGTGAGTTGACAATCTGAGCTCTTGAGAGCGAACCACCTTCTACCTTGGTGCTTCTACATCATACTTGCTTGTGCTTCGGCATTGTGAACGACGCACAAGGACATGCTTTCAAGGTGATATCCTTCTCTTTTGAGAACCCCCAAACCATGATCATGCATATTGTGGATCATACTACTTGTGTTGCTTGCACCATGAGACTTATTTGTCATCTTGGACCCTTTGCTTGCACACATGTTAGTGATATTGCCTCCATTCATGATTTTCACATTCCCATGCATCATGATATATATGCCTTGTGTGTTGCATCCAATTCTTGGACTACTTGGTACTATAATATGTTTGGTTGCAACAACGTCATCACTTCACATATGCCATGTCCCATTGCTTGTCACGTGATTGACTCGATTGCCTCACACATGATGAACACTTGCTCTTTCTATTGTGTTGAGTGCCATACTATCTTCACTACACCCTATGCACATTATGCTTGGATTGTCTTGCACTTGTCCCATGTGTTTAGACACTTCCTTTTACTTGGTGTTGTGAATGATTCCTATGACTACCATCGACCATTTGTCGAGCGCTTTATGCATGATTGCTATGAACTTGAGGTAGATGCTTGTTCTCTTGTCACTCATATTTGCATCACTAACTCACATTTACATGTTTGTCCCCATGATATCTTTGCTTGTGCTCAATTTATGTGCTTACATGCCATGTGACAATCCTTTGTCAAACCATATGCTTTGCATGATGACGACACTAGTTTGGTGAATCACCACTTGAATGCTTGGTTTTGCACTAATGCTAACCACATTTATTTTTCCAAGTGTTTGTTGTCCTTGCTCATTTTGAAGGAATCACTAAACGGTGCGACATTGGAGAGTGCTCACTTAAAGCCTGAAGATGACGACTACTTGGTGAACGTCCGCTTCTACAAGGCGAAGCCATCTCTTTCCCATGGTGATTTGGTTTTCGATCCGAGGTCAGATCTTTCCCAAGGGAGGGGAGATGATGCGGAGGATCCTACGGACATCACCATGTCAAGAGTCCGTTTGGCAAGTGACACGTGCGACATCTACTTCACATACATAAAGGTGAATCATCTCCTTTACACGTGCCCACTTGACACCTTCGAGGATGGCATACTACTTGACACTCCACTCGTGTGCATGCATAGGTATTGCCGGAGCTTCACGGACGACGAGGGGGAGTGCAAGCACCAAGGAACAACTACACCATCCGCGAGGGAAGCATGGAAGAGAAGACGGAAGAAGACGGAGCTACAGCAAAGATACAGCCACCGGACGTCCGACGGACACCGGACGTCTGGCCGCCCGCAGACCAGACGGACAGAAGAACTACAACCAACAAGAGCTACAGCGGCCGGACGACCGACGACTACCGGACATCGACAAGTACCAGTGACCGGATGACCGACGCCGACCGGACGACCGGTGCCACCGGACCAGAGAAGAATCGTTGGAAGTCCGACGCCCTCCGGACGTCCGGACCCCCGCGAGCGACCGGACGTCCGACCCCGACCGGACGTCCGACACTGCCTGTGCGCAGCCGGGCCTTTGGCCTTGTATCCCTCTCCCACTTACTCCTTTGTAGCTAACACAATAAATAGACCACCTCCACCTCCTTTCTAGGGTTAGCAAAGTGATAGCTCATTTGATAGAGATCTTTGCTCCTTGTAACAATCTACTCTTGAGAGAGAGGGAGAGAGAGACTACTACTCCATTGGAGGCCAAGACCTCCATCTAGGAGAAGATCGTGCGGGATATATCGTCAAGACCCCTTCATGGGAAGATCCGTCTAGGATATCATCAAGACCTCCTTTTGGAGATGAACCTTACCTTGTATCTTTCCCTGTGTTGTTCATGTACCTTGTGGATCTTGTGTGTTTGATTGTCTAGTGGATGTGTGATTGGACTTGTTCTTGAGTGTTTCCCCTTGTGATTTCTCTCCGTTCTTCCCTATGTTCTTCGTGTTCTTTGAGGGATCCCACTCCAATCGTGAAAGATCAGCCTACACTGGGTTAGCCCCGCATCAAAGTGCCTCCTTATCCTCCCTGACTGGTAGGACCCACCCGATCGAACCGTACATAGGGTTGTCTGTCTGGTTGCGAACATGTACGTACATACTGGTCGATCAATCTGTCTGCAGGGTGCAGTGATGAACCGTGGCCGAGTAAGGAAGGGCATGTGTCGTAGTAGAGGCGCGAACGTAGCATGTCACGTAGTCCCATCTATACCATGTACATGTATGTACAACCACGGTGCAAGAAAGTAAATACGGCCACGTACGTATATACAGGCGAGGTCTCGAATGCCTACTCGCCATACGTACGGCCAGGGTTCGTGCACCTAGAGAGGCAGCGGAGAGCAGCGATGGGGTCCTGTTCTTCGTTAGCCAACCGGTTGGGTCGAAATTGAGAAACTGCATCGTGTTAATCGTGAGGCAACATAATGTGTCTTGTTCATCGGGAGCCAACCGGCTTGGACAAAATAGCCGAAATGAGGTTTGGCGTACCATAGAATGGAGGAAACGACCTTCTGTTCGACCACCTACGGTCGAAACGGGATCCTATTCACTAGGAGTGGTCTTGTGTACCCCAAAACGAAGGAAACATACTACGGTCAGCAAGAAGCCTCAAGAAAAAGCAGCAACGGCTTAGAGCTGATCAAGATTTGCTAGCTGACAGATGGACCGAAGTCCTTGCAGCCGAAGAGTATGAACTCGAATGCCCCTCCAAGAGTTACCCAAAGCGTAGGCCGCTACCCCGATCAGAGGAGGAAGCACCTACATCACCAGCGCACGACATGGCCGACCGGCCACCTCGCGGCCGCGACAGAGAGGCCTCTCGGCCCTCCACCCAAGCCATGCCCCGGCGCCGTTCAACCAAGGCACGGGAAAATGCACCAGACCTGCGAGACGTACTGGAGGACAAGGCAAGACAAACAAGATCGATCTACGGATCGAGCAAGCGCCCCACGGCACGTGACGGTGATCTTCATTCCGGATACAACAAATCCGGCCGGGCCGAACACAACAGACATAGCCCCTTCGAGCTGCGTCGTGATATAGCCCAGTATAGAGGCGCCGCACACCCATTATGCTTCACAGACGAAGTAATGGATCATAAAATCCCAGAGGGTTTCAAACCTGTAAACATCGAATCATATGATGGAACAACAGATCCTGCGGTATGGATTGAGGATTATCTCCATATCCACATGGCCCGCGGCGATGATCTACATGCCATCAAATACCTCCCACTCAAACTTAAGGGACCGGCCTGGCATTGGCTTAATAGCTTGCCAGCAGACTCAATCGGTTCTTGGGAGGACCTGGAAGCCGCATTCCCCGACAACTTCCAGGGCACTTATGTGCGACCACCGGATGCCGATGACTTAAGCCACATAATTCAGCAGCCAGAGGAATCGGCCAGGCAATTCTGGACACGGTTCCTAACAAAGAAAAACCAGATAGTCGACTGTCCGGACGCAGAGGCCCTAGCAGCCTTCAAGCATAATATCCGCGACGAGTGGCTTGCCCGGCACCTGGGACAGGAAAAGCCGAAGTCCATGGCAGACCTCACGACACTCATGACCCGCTTTTGCGCGGGAGAAGACAGCTAGCTAGCTCACAGTAACAACTTAGCAAAGAACCCTGGTAATTCGGATACCAAGGACAAAAGTGGCAGTACACGTCGGAATAAGCAAATGAGCCGCATTAGCAGCAACAGCAATGAAGACACGGCAGTTAATGCTGGATTCAGAGGCTATAAATCCGGTCAGCGGAAAAAGCCATTCAAAAAGAATACTCAGGGCCCGTCCAGTTTGGACCGAATACTCGACCGCTTGCGCCAGATACATGGCACCCCCGAAAGGCCAGCCAATCACACCAACAGGGATTGTTGGGTGTTCAAGCAGGCAGGCAAGCTAAGAGCCGAAAATAAAGACAAGGGGCTGCATAGCGATGACGAGGAGGATCCTAGGCCGCCGAACAACAGTGGACAGAAGGGTTTTCCCCCACAAGTGGAGACGGTGAACATGATATACGCAACCCACATTCCCAAGAGGGAGCGGAAGCGTGCGCTACGGGACGTATACGCGATGGAGCCAGTCGCCCCAAAGTTCAACCCATGGTCCTCCTGCCCGATCACTTTTGATCGAAGGGACCACCCCACTAGCATCCGTCACGGCGGCTTCGCCGCATTGGTTCTCGACCCAATTATCGATGGATTTCATCTCACAAGAGTCCTCATGGACGGCGGAAGTAGCCTGAACCTGCTCTACCAGGATACAGTGCGGAAAATGGGCATAGATCCCTCGAGGATTAAGCCCACAAAAACGACCTTTAAAGGCATTATACCAGGTGTAGATGCCAACTGTACAGGCTCAGTAACACTTGAAGTGGTCTTCGGGTCCCCGGACAATTTCCGAAGCGAAGAGTTAATCTTCGATATAGTCCCGTTTCATAGTGGCTATCACACCCTGCTCGGGCGAACCACATTTGCAAAGTTCAATGTGGTACCGCACTACGCATATCTCAAGCTCAAGATGCCAGACCCTCGAGGAGTAATCACGGTCAACGGAAACACCGAACGCTCCCTCCGTACGGAGGAGCACACGGCGGCCCTCGCAGCGGAAGTACAAAGCAGCCTTCTTAGGCAATTCTCTAGTCCGTCCGTTAAAAAGCCAGACACTGCCAAGCGCGCCCGGAGTAACCTACAACAAGACCACCTGGCACGTTCTGAGCAGGCGTAGCAATGCGGCCCCAACCCCAGCCCTCGCGACATAGCGAAACCAGTGCCTCGCGTACATAACTACGCTCTTGAAATACCATGGGCGCAGGGGAAGGGGCACAATAACGGCAAACCCAAAATATGGCTTAAAACGTACTAGGGGCTGCCGAATTCTTTTTTTAATTTTCTCTTAATTTCAGGACTCCATACTTCGGATGACCTGTTCGGCAATTCAACTGCCGCACAAACGATGCAAGATCCAGGGAAGCAGACAAGCCAAGCCGCTTTATGGAACTCCCAGGTGGTCTCTGTTACGAGCAGTATACCTGTTTTGGCATACAATTCCGCGGCCTGCTCCTGGCCAGGACATGTTAAATAGCCCAATATCTTTTGCTTATCGCACTACTTGTATCGTTCTGCTTTGATAGCAGCCTTTCTATTAACAATGCATAGCTTTTTGTCTATTTTTTGCATTATCCTCCTTTCATATATATGTTTATTAAATGACATGTTGCACCCGTACACCATGGTACGGCAAACACGCCAGGGGCTTCAGTACCCCTCAATATGGTGTGAGAAGCCCGTACACTTTCACAAGTGCGGCACCCCGAACTTATAGCACTATATGCATCGGCTCCGAATCATGATTTGGGTCAATAGTTGGGTTTGCCCGGCTCCTATGTTTTGGTGCCTTATGTTCCGCTATATCGGCTAAGGTAGCACTAGGAGAACCACTGCGATTGTGCCCCAGTTGAGCTGGGTTAAGCACCTCAGTGGAGAAAGCTAAAACTAACTGTCATGATGAGGCGAGAGACCGGTCGCTGTTCGAGAGGTTTTTCGAGTCCCTAAAGACTTATGCCGCTTCGAGCGAGGAGCCGGCTTTGTCCAGCCAAGGCGTGGATAGCGCCCCGAACTCGATCTTCCGAACTAGGGTCTTCGCCGAAATTTAAAATTATAGAGTTCTATGGCTAAGTGAGAGTGTTCAAGCATTATAGTCCAATTGCCTGGTTCGTTGTGCTGAGCGCCTCCCTCGAAGGACCCAACTATGGGAAAAAGAGCGCTCAGGTTTATCCCGAACACCCCAGCACTAGTGGCATGGGGGCAGAAGCCGACGACTGGCCATCTCTCAATTCTTTGATAAACGGCCGCACAAAAAGTAATATTTTAAATTCAACAAGCATTGCTTAGCGCATATGAACAAGTTTTCAGCGCACAGGATAAACACGAGCGAGTTCATTCAAAAATTACATCCTTGGTACACTCATCCGCCACAAGGCGAGCACCCGCAAGAACATCCTTATAGTAGTTCTCGGGCTTGCGATGCTCCTTCCCCGGTGGCGGCCCGTCCCTAACAAGCTTCTCACCGAGCAGCTTACCCTAGTGCACCTTTGCACGGGCAAGGGCCCTACAGGCACCTTCGATGCAGACGGAGCGCTTGATGACCTCGAGCCTTGGACAGGCCTCCACCAGCCGCCGCACCAGCCCGAAGTAGCTCCCAGGCAGGGTCTCTCCGGGCCACAGCCGAACTATGAAGCCCTTCATGGCCTGTTCGGCCACCTTGTGGAGCTCGACCAGCTGTTTCAGCTGGTCGCTCAAGGGCACAGGGTGTCCGGCCTCAGCATACTGAGACCAGAACACCTTCTCCGTCGAGCTGCCCTCTTCAGCTCGGTAGAATGTGGCGGCGTCGGATACGCTGCGGGGAAGATCTGCGAATGCCCCTAGAGAGCTCCGGATTCGGGTAAGTAACAAGTAGTTTACTTTTATATTTCTGCTTTGCATAAAGAATGCCTTACCCGCTGCTATCTTTTTCATCTCCTCCAACTCTTGGAGGGCCTTTTGGGCTTTGGCCTTGGCAGACTTGGCAGTCTCAAGGGCCGCCGCGAGCTCGGACACTTGCGTCTTGACTCAAGCTCCAGACTCTCATGTTTTTTCATGAGAGCCTGAAGCTCTTGCTGCACCTCGCTGACCCGGGCCTCAAGTTTCTCTCGCTCGGTGCGCTCCGCGGCCGCTTTCTTTTCGGCCTCGGACAGCGCCTGCTTGAGGGTCGCCACCTCAGTCGTGGCCCCTACAATAAGCAGTACAATCCTGTTATTTTTTGCAATCACGTCTTTTTATAGGCACTTTTTTCTGTAAGGTATTTCTTACCTTCTTTCTCCTCGAGCTGCCGCTTGGCAAGGCCGAGCTCTTGCTCGGTCCGCTCGAGTCCCTGTTTCAGGGCACCCACCTCCGCAGTCAGTGCGGCGGTGGCTAGCAGCAAAGCCTGCATACACATATTGACTCTTTGTTGTTAGGCTCCTGCGAAATTTAATAGATCCTCTATTCGACTTTTCTTTCCGAACGCCAAACAGAGCATCAGGGGCTACTGTCTATGCGGTTATATTCTTACATATTTTTTACTTACCTTGAAGCCTGTTAGAAGGCTAGCGCAAGCTTCACTTAGTCCGCTCTTGGCGGACTGAACCTTCTGGATCACCGTACTCATAATAGTACGGTGCTCCTCGTCGATGGAGGCGCCGTCAAGCACCTCCAGCAGATTTTCCGGCACCTCCGGTTGGACGGAGGCCGCCGGCTCAAAAGGCTTGCTCCTCTTGGAAGGAGTTCGCCTACCGCGGTCCGGAACTGTTGAAGATTCCGGCGCGGTGTCCGGCACAAAGCCGGACTTGGAGCCCTGGGGCGTCTTGTCCCCTTTACTCCTGGAGTCCGGGAGGTCGCCTTGCGGCTCCTCCAGGACCACCTCCTCCTGCCCCGGAGCTTGTTGCGATGCCACTTCGGCGTCATCCGCAGTGTGGGGGGAGACAGCGGACGGAACTGAGTTCACGTCCGATGAATCCAGGGAGCCGCTCGACAACTCGTTGAGTTCGGCCCGGGGCGGGCTGCATAATTATGTTCGACATTAGGGAAGGCTGTGCAACAAAGGAACATCATGAGTTACTCTGATATCCGAATACTTACGATTTCGCCAGACGCTTGGCCCTATCTGGCCACTCCTCTTCGTCCTCTTCGGCGTTGGGGGAGTAGTTCGGCAGAGGGGTCTTCCTCTTCCTGGACCCTTCGGCCTCCCCCGTTGGGGCGACCTTCCTTTTCTTTCCTCCCCCCGCTGGACGGGGAGAGTGTTCTTCTTCCTCCTCCTCGTTCTCACGGGAGGAGAGCATCTCGGACTCGTCGGATGACGAGTCCGGCACCACCACATTACGGGCACTCTTTCGAGTCCCCGTGGCCTTCTTCTTCTTGGCCTTCTTCTCCGGCACCACATAAGGCGCCGGAACCAGCAACTTCACTAGGAGAGCAGGGGCTGGGTCTTCGGGCAAGGGAGCCGGACAGTTAATCGATCCGGACTGCGCCTGCCAAGCCTGTCAAAGGTGAGGGAGTTTAGATCCCACATAGAGTCAAACTATGAAGAAACTTAACATCCTGTAAAAGGTGAAAATAGCTTACCTCGCTAGCGTGACGCTGCGAGCTGTATCCGCGGTCCTCGGAAGCGGATGTGGGAGCCTTGACGCCTTTCGTTAGCACCTTCCAGACGTCTTCATATGTCGTGTCGAAGAGCCGGTTAAGGGTTTGGTGCTGCGCCGGGTCGAACTCCCACAAAATAAAGCCCCGTTGTTGACACGGGAGGATCCGGCGGACAAGCATAACCTAGACTACATTGACAAGCTTGATCGGCTTGCTCACCAGGGACTGGATGCATGTCTGCAATCCGGTCACCTCTTTTTCGTCGCCCCATGACAGGCCCGTCTCTTTCCAGGACATAAGCCGCGTGGGGGGTCCGGATCGGAACTCGGGGGCTGCGATCCATTTCGGATCGCGCGGCTCGGTGATGTAAAACCACCATGATTGCCACCCCTTCAGGGTCTCCACGAAGGAGCCCTCGAGCCATAGGACATTGGCCATCTTGCCCGCCATCACGCCTCCGCACTCCGCCTGGCTGCCGCACACCACCTTGGGCTTGACGTTGAAGGTCTTGAGCCAGAGGCCGAAATGGGGGTGGATGCGGAGGAAAGCCTCGCACACGACGATAAACGCCGAGATGTTGAGGACGAAGTTCGGGGCCAGATCGTGGAAATCCAGGCCATAGTGGAACATGAGCCCCCGGACAAATGGGTGGAGTGGGAAACCCAGTCCGTGGAGGAAGTGGGGAAGGAATACTACCCTCTCATGGGGCCTTGGGGTGGGGAGAAGCTGCCCTTCCTCGGGAAGCCGGTGCGCGATGTCCTTGGACAAGTATCCAGCCTTCCTTAGCTTTTTGACATGGCCCTCCGTGACGGAGGAGACCATCCACTTGCCTCCCGCTCCAGACATTGCTGGAGGAGGTTGAGGTAGGAAGCGTGGGCTTGGGCGCTGGAGCTCGAGTGCGCAGGAGATGGATAGGCAAAGGAGGAAGAAGGCGTAGGTAAAAAGGTGGATCCTTATCCCCTTATATGGGCGGATGCGGTTGTGCGTCCCCACCAGCCTAGTAAAACTTGCTTGCCTCCCAAGCGCCGTGATAAATGGCACAGTTGGGTTACCCACGTCCGTATTGATGAGAATCCCGTAAAAGGGGGCACACGATCTCTGCTTTGACAAGACGTGCCAAGGAAACCGCCTCGCTAAACGTGCTGAGGTGGAAAAAAATGATTCGAGTAAAAGACTTGGCTGCAGTATGATGTCACGCTGCGGAATGCGTCAGCAGATTAGATTTGTGTTGATATTATTCTCTCTATGGCAATATGGGGAAACTTATTTTGCAGAGCTGGACACTATCCTTGGTGTTTAAAATCTTCTTGAAGGACTTGGAGGAGGAACCCGCCTTGCAATGCCGAAGACAATCTGGGCGCCGGACTCGTCGTCATTAAAGCCTGGTTCAGGGGCTACTGAGGGAGTCCTGGATTAGGGGGTGTTCGGGTAGCCAGACTATACCTTCAGCCAGACTCCAGGACTATGAAGATACAAGATTGAAGACTTCATCCCGTGTCCGGATGGGACTTTCCTTGGCGTGGAAGGCAGGCTTGGCGATTCGGATATTCAAGATCTCCTACCATTGTAACCGACTCTGTGTAACCCTAACCCTATCCGGTGTCTATATAAACCGGAGGGTTCTAGTCCGTAGGACGACTTCATTATACAACAATCATACCATAGGCTAGCTTCTAGGGTTTAGCCTCCTTGATCTCGTGGTAGATCTACTCTTGTACTACCCATATCATCAATATTAATCAAGCAGGAGTAGGGTTTTACCTCCATCGAGAGGGCCCAAACCTGGGTAAAAACATCGTGTCCCTTGTCTCCTGTTACCATCCGCCTAGACACACAGTTCGGGACCCCCTACCCGAGATCCGCCGGTTTTGACACCGACACGGGGTCCTGTTGATCGGGAGGGGTGTGGCGTATCACAAAACAGAGGAAACGGAATTCTCTTCGACCTCCTACGGTCGAAACGAGGGTCCTGTTCATCGGGACGGGTGTGGCATACCGCAAAACGGGACTCCACGGGCTACTGTTCTTCCACCGTCTACTGCCTCGCTCCAGCCTCCACGGGCTACTGTTCATCCACTGTCGACTTCCTCTAGCCTCCACCTGCTACTGTTCATCCACCGTCGACTTCCTCCACCCTCCACGAGATACTGTTCACCACAGGGTCATGTTCATCCAGCCTCCACTGGCTACTGTTCAACCAGCCCTCTACACGGGGTCATGTTCAACCAGCCCTCCAGGGGCTACTGTTCATCCAGCCCTCCACTGGCTACTGTTCAACCAGCCCTCCATGGGGTCCTATTCATCCTCCCCAACTGGCTCGATCGGGGTCTTGTTCATCCAGCGACAACGACCTCTCCTACCACGGGGTTCTGTTCATCCAACCCCCACAGGGAACTGTTCATCCAACCCTCAACAACGCTCACTGTTCATCAAGAGGCAGCAGGTTCCATCGGCTTCAGTTAGCAGTAGTAGTGAAGGAATCGCTCGATCAGGTTCAGTTAACAGCCAGGGACCGATCGATTGCTCGGGTTCAGTAACGCGTAGCCAGTGCAATCGCTCGGGTTCAGTAGGCGAATGTCTCGCTCGGGTTCATTTAGAGCCCAATGCCTCGCACCCACGCGCGTACGTGTACGAGAGAAACGTGCAATCCCTCCATGCATCGCTCGGCCCCGACCACCCACCGTAACCGGGAACTCCCCGATATTTTCCTCGCCCTCGCTTCTACCATGATTTTTTCCGTCATGGAGGGCCCAACGAATGTCATGCAGCCGCGTCTCCGGCCCTCCAAGGACGAAAAGCCAATTTTCTGTCATGATTTTTTGTCATAGACGTAGGAGCCCGCCACATCTATGATGATGCTGGGTTTTGTCACAATTATCATTATAGAAGTGTCATAAGGATGACAAAAAAATTTCGTTCGGCCCAAAATGTCACGGATGTGTCTTTTTTTGTAGTGCACACCGGAGCACGATCAACCTGACCATGAAGGTCTATTCCTGCAAGAAATCGAAGAACAAGCAAGAATATTATAAAGCAATCTGAATATTGCAAATATGGATGAAATATTGACAATGGTGGTCATAGCCTAAAACTAACCCTAGGTCGTACAAGGCCCATGGTCCCAAGTGGAGGTGACACAACACCTTTGGGCTTGTAGTTTGACTCGAATTCTGCTATAGCGTCAGATTGTTTCATCAATATTGCAGTGCTACGGACGAATTTGAAGCCGAATCCAATTGGGTTGGAAAGAGCACGAAATGTACTTTCCAACAAAAAAGAATCACCCAATTCGGAGTCCGGATGAAAGAGATCTTGGTGTTTCGAGTCAGGTATGTCTGTGTAGTCCGAATCTGAGTCCAGAACATGGGAGACTTGGACTCTATCTTCTCTTGGCCCAAGAGTGACGTGAGAGGACTTTTTGAACATCACCTAAACTTCTATTTTCCCCTTATCTTCATATGTGGATTGTACAAATGTCCCATACACCTGCAATTAGACATGACACAGAAGTTTGTGAAGTATTTTTGTCCTGCATAACATAAATAAATTATTGCATAGTTTGCTTTAGAAATCACCTCACAAATATGCAGTATGCAATATTTTTGGTCGTATTCAAGGTAGCCTTGTCCTCATCAGGGTTGTGATAGTGGTGAAGGTGTCCCGATGTTTCGATGAGATAGCTATTGGTTTCTGTGGGAGTCAACCTTGACGATCCGACTACGAATGTGCGGTCATACCTTAGCAATTGGTAAACCAAATTCTGAGGGGTTATTGACCACGCCGGAGCATGATCAACCTAACCACGAGGGTTTATTTCCTGCGAGAAAACGAAGAGCAAGCAAGAAACTGAGATTGCAATTAGGATATTGCGAATATAAGAGGAAAGCTTTATTGATGAAAGTGGGGTTCTGTGACGTCTTGATCTGGTCATTGAATACAAACAAAGTACGCGAAGTTGCAGCTATGACAAACTTTTAATCTAAAACAAAACCCAATGTCTAATCGACACCCTAAGGCCTTGTTCGGTTAGGCAAGGAATGGAGAGGTTTGAAAGGGATTCAATCCCTTGCAAGTCAAAATTCCCCTAAAACCTACCCGATCCCCTTCAATCCCTGTGGTGAGGGGATTAACCGAACATGGCCTAAGGGTTGTATATATGGAGGAAGAGGGGGGAATTTCGTGGCCCCTTGGAGGAGGGGTCCAAAACAACCCTAACTTTGTTTTCCCCATACATACGGACTCTAAAAACAACCTATACTTTTGTATTTTGAAATTACATGGGCCTGGCCCAAAAATAAAGTGATGCAGCACCTATAATAGCCTCTGGACGAAATTTATGAAGTGGCATATTGTATATTTTGTCCAAGGCTTCATGCACTCATTATGGTGGCTTCAAAGTCCTAAAATCATCACTTGTAACTTTCGTTCTTGTTCTCCTTGCACATGGCATCATCTCCATGCTTGATCTTGCTCCAATGTTCATTCTTCTTGTCCAAGCTAGGCCCTTCATTTGTAAGCAAGACAAATGTATCCAATTTGCATGATATTCTCATGAACATTAGAATCATTACCAAGAAACGTAAGTACTTGGTAATTTAAATTGCGTGCCCGAGCTCAAGTAATTGGTCCAGTATGTATAGTAGCAGGGGCTGTGGGTGTAACAATGGTATTGATGTCCTCATCATCCTTCCCTTAATTGAGTGAAGTCGTCCTCGATGGAATCTCATCTTCCTCACCCAAACAAGGCTTCAAATCTTCAGTGTTAAAAGTCAGACTAACCCCAAAATCTGCAGGCAGCTCAAGTTTATATGCATTATCATTTATTTTGTCTAACACCTTAAAAGGACCATCAACATGTGGCACTAGCTTTGATTTGCGCAAATTAGGAAACCTATCCTTATGCAAATGTAATCAAACAAGATCTCTAGGTGCAAAGACAACATGTTTTCTACCTTTATCTCTAGCAAGTTTATATTTAGCATTCATACACTCAATGTTTTCCTTAGTTAACTCATGCATTTTTAAGATCAATTCAGCACGTTGTTTAGCATCAAAATTAACCTTCTCCGAAGATGGAAGTGGCAACAAATCAATAGGTGCACGAGGTAGGAAACCATATACAATTTAAAAAGGGCACATCTTAGTAGTAGAATGCAGCGAACGATTATAAGCAAATTCAATATGAGGCAAGCATTCTTCCCACATTTTCCTATTATTCCTCAAAACAACCCTAAGCATAGTTTTTTTGACAGAAAGACTGTAAGGGAACCCCATACAGTATAATTGGTGCAACAAACCCAAATTGCAAGTACCATGCCTTGAACGTGGGTGGGTGGGAAGGCATCAGCCCCTTCCCACCACTAGGCTATGCCTTATTCTGCAGCCCTAAGCATAGTAGACAATGTTCTATTGACTACTTCAGTTTGTCCATGAGTTTAGGGGTCACAAGTAGTATTAAAAAGCAGTTTAGTCCCTAACTTAGCCCACAAACATCTCCAAAAGTGGCTAAGAAATTTAGTGATGCGGAGCATCCCATGGTCATCCCCATGGATACTACCCCAACTACCCAAGCACCAAGTGGACCCATGACAAGAGCTCGCGCACATGATACTCAATCTGAGGTGACATCTCTCCTACTTGAGCTTCCCTTACATTCGAGTAAGACATGACTGTTGCCTAAGTCAGAAACACTATGTGTTATCAGGTACAACACACAAGCCATGTAACCGAGAGCCGAGGAAGAAGGGACAAGCGCCAACTCTCTGCTCAGCCCGGAACTTCCGGCCGGATCCCAGAACTTCCGGCCTCCGATGATCCAGACGAGCCCGGGCGTGCCAACTTTATGGTTAGACCGGAACCAGCCCAGAACCTGGACCGGACCTTCTGGCCTCCAGGTGCCAGCCCAGCTCCCACCGCGCAAACTCTGTGGTTAGGCTGGACCCAGCCCGGAGCTTTCGCCAGGAACCTCCGGCACCCAGAACTTGCGGCCCTGCCTGCGCTCAGTGACTTGGGCTGAGGCCCGTGTACCCTTTCGCCCCTAGACTATAAATACTCTTCTTCTACCTACGTTTTAGGGTTAGCATTGGTTTAGCTCATTTGAGAGATAGCGCTTTGCTCATCTACTTGATACTTTCTCCGTCGGAGACCGCGACCTCTACGGAGAAGATCCCCCAAGTGGATTCAAGACCCCTCACAGGAAGACCGCTCAAGACCTCCTCACAGAGTAGAACTACCGCCTCTTGTATTGTCCTTTGTTACATTTGGATCTTGTATCACTCTTTATGTTCATGGATCTAGCACATGTTCGATTGTTCTCATTGATTTGAGTGCTTTTCCCTCGCGTCTTCCCCTCGTGTTCTTCGTGTTCTTCTAGAGGTCTGCTCCAATCATGAAAGATTGGGCACTAGGGTATCCACCCTACATCATCTTGGTATCATGAGCCTTGGTTGATCACGAATTTGGAGCCCTACCCTTTGTTTTCTAGCATAGTTTTGTTGATTTTATCCCAATTTTGAAAATTCCCCGCCAAAAATAGCCCCAAATTTTTTCGTGCTTTGTTGGTGTGATGAAGTTTTGTTGCATTTGATCCATGGATTTCGTGTGTAGCAGGTAGATCTAGCTTTCCCCCATCATTTCCCCAATTTCCATCCACGAAATCTCTCGATTTTTGCCCTGAAATTTCCTTTTTCCCCACGAGTTCATCGAGTTCATCTTGGATTTGGAGGCTCGGACATCCGGCCTCCCTCAGCCCCACTTCCTCCACCACTTCCCTTCCGCCTAACTTTCGCCAAATATTGCCCAGGTTTCCACTTACACTTCCACATACCACCAACGCTTTTTGCATGCACCATAGCTTACCCTTTTCCAACTCCGACAATTATGAAACGCTTTGTTTTGAGAATTTGAGTTGTGGTTCCCATTTCCTAACATGTTTCAGCAACTTAGGGACGGTTTGACATCGGCATCATCGCCGCTCATCTTCGCCACAGACTCGTTATCGAGAACCACCACTTCACCATTTTGATACTCTCAACCGTAAGCAAGGACGGTAACTCCGACAACACCTTTGTGTACTACTTGCCATTGCATTGATAACCCCATAGCGCATTCTCCATTACCTTCATATCGAGACTAGGCATTTGAGTATTGACGGCAACCTTAATTGTGCACATTACTGATCATAGTTCCCATTGCATATATCACTTCATATTGTTATACATATCTTGGTATCATCTCTTGTGTCACAAAGGTTGTCATCGCATATACGCAATTGCTATCTTGGTTCGTGAAGTTTTGCATAAGAGGCCAAAGAAAGAGCTCAAAAGGGAAAGAGCCAAACAAGCTTTTAAGAAAAAGGAAAAAGACAAGCAAAGAGCTTTTAAGCATGGACCATAGCATCATACTACATTAAGATTGCCATACTCGATCATCTTGGATCATATCATCGGAACACCATACATATAGCATACTTGGGATAGAAGTAGTTGCATTTTGCTTAGTAGGTTGTGCACAAGTCTCGTATCCGCCTATTGTGAAATCGAGCTAGCGTCTCTCTAGCATTGTGCAACAAGAGCATTTTCGTGGATTCCACATTTTGGCTCATTCCTTAGTTGCACGACCGAATTTATATATCCGTGCGTGTGTATCCATCTGCCATATCTTGCTACTGGTCTACTTGTTACATTTGCAAATTTGCGAATCTTTTTCAACATTATTGAGTCTTACTAACAAATTGCATAAATTTTGTCCACCATCCTCACCAAGCTCCACCAAAGGATTTATTTGTGTAGGTGTGAGAAATTGACGAGATACAGTACCAATTGTGCCATTTCCTTGTTACATCATTGAGTGCTCTTTGATCCATTCTCAACATCGTTCAAGGTACATTTGGTATAGTTCTTCTCTTTCTCCCACTCACACATTTACTTGGAATTATGGATAGGCCAACTACTTCTACCAACCCACTCTTCATCGAGCAAGACGAGGACCCGAACACCTACGTCACCAAGAACCACCTCTTCGGCGCAGAAAGATCATTGCATCAAGAACAACAAGCATTGAACGACCGCATCGACAATCTCGCCACCGACTTGCACCACTCCAAACAATGTACAAGGGAATACTTCGACAACAAGCTCGACGAACAAAAACAAGAGAGCAATGCAAGAATGGTCGAGATTTGTGCCTTGTTGGTCAACCGCTCTTCTACATCTTCGTCATATTCAAGACAGAGTCACTCAAGTCGACATTCCTCCAACACCATCTCTGGTTCAAGTACACCGACATCGAACACTCTTTGTCGCGCCGCGCAGCACGGCCATCAAGCAAACCGCAATCCCCTACACGACAATGGTCCACAATAGCAACTTGAAGAGCAAGAACATCGACATTGTCAAAACCAAGTTACCCTTGAGCAAGCATAAGAAAGGCAACGTTTACACCACCAAGAGGAAGAGCGTGCGCGCTAACACCAAGATGCAAAAGATGCCTAGGCACAACGTCAAGAACAACAACGGTGTGAAGCTCAAGCACTTGAGGTGCAACGTGCCTTCCGAGACATAAGTCAGGCCATCACCGCACGCAACCGACATACTCGTGAGCAAGCAGAAGCACTTCACGACAAAGTGCAAGAGAGGAACTATCAAGCACAATTGCATCAACAAGTTCCTCAAGCTCCTCCACAAGCTCGACAAGAACCACAAGTTCGCCAAGAGCAATAACACAATGGGAATCCTCCATGCTAGGAGCAACTTGAGGGTGACAATCCTCCACGTCAAGGGCATCATCACCCTTGACCCCAACACAATGAAGAGCAACGCTACGGCAAACTCAAGTTCACCATGCCCAAGTTTTCCGGAAGCAATGACCCCAAAGAGTATCTTTCATGGGCATTGAAGGTTGACAAGATCTTTCGTTTGCACATCTATGAGGAAGAGAAGAAGGTCGCCATGGCATCCCTTGATTTCCAAGACTATGTCCTCATTTGGTGGGAGCAAGTCATTGAGCACCGAGAAGCAAGAGGTGAACCACCAATCACAACTTGGGATAAAATGAAGGATGCCATGAGAGCGCGCTTTGTGCCAACATACTATAACCGCGACTTCTTCAAGTGACTACAATTCCTCAAGCAAGGAACAAAGAGCGTTGAAGAATACTACAAGAAAATGGAGATTGCCATGCAGAAGACGATGAACAAACTATGGCACATTTCTTGAATGGACTCAATCATCCTATCAAAAAGTGCGCCGACTTCCAACCTTACTCGAACTTCATTGAACTAGTGCATCAAGCCACCAAGGCGGAGCGACAAGTGCAAAATGACTTCAAGTGTGCCAAGTTCTCTTCCAAGTCCTACGGCTCCTCCTACAACCAAGCTTCAACAACTACGCCACCTTCTCCTTTGACAAAAGATTCACCTAGTAATGGTGACAAGTCAAGTTATAAGAAAACTTCGACAACCTCAAGTCATCCTCCTACTACAAGCAACTTCAAGATGAACCACCAATAACAACTTGGAATCAAATGAAGGATGTCATGAATGCATGCTTTATGCCAACATACTAGAACCGCGACCTCTTCAAGCGACTACAACTCCTCAAGCAAGGAACAAAGACCGTTGAAGTGTACTACAAGGAAACGAAGATCGCCATGATACGAGCTAATGTCACGAAAGATGATGAGCAAACTATGGCACGTTTCTTGAATGGACTTAGTCATCCTATCAAGAAGATCACCGACTTCCAACCTTACTCAAACCTCATCGAGCTAGTGCATCAAGCTACTAAAGTGGAGCGACAAGTGCAAGATGACTACAAGTATTCCAAGTACTCACCCAAGACATATGTCTCATACAATCAAGCTTCAACGGCTCCAAGACCTTCTACCTCAACCAAACCTTCTCCAAGCACCGGCGACAAGTCAAGTTACAAGAAAACTTCGACAACTTCAAGTCATCCTCCTTCTACAAGCAACTTCAAGACAAGAGCTTCATCATCTACAACTCCACTGGATGAGATTATCAAGACAAATTCCATCAAGTGCTTCACATGCGGCGGCCGAGGCCACAAGTCCTTCGAATTTACCAATAAGCGCACCATGATCCTCAACGACAATGGCACATACGACTCAATGAGTGAAGAGGAAATGGAAGCCCTTGAACATGTTGTTGTGCACTGGCAAGTGAATGAAGATGAAGATAACCAAGTCTTTTATGACAATGATTCGAGCCCCGCTCTTGTTGTTTCGAAGATCTTAACCCTTCTACATCAACAAGATGAAGAACAAAGATGCCATATCTTCCACACCAAGGCGGGCATCAATGGAAGGTCCGTGAAGGTCATCATCGATGAAGGAAGTTGCCACAATTTGGCAGGCGAAGAGCTATGTTCCAAGCTACAATTGATCAAGATGAAGCACCCTCGCCCCTATAAGGTCCAATGGCTTAGCGACTCCGGTACCATTCAAGTAGAGCACACTGTTCAAGTCTCCTTCAAGATTGGAGAATATGAAAACACCTTGGAGTGTGATGCGGTTCCTATGTCCGTTTGCCACCTCCTACTTGGACGACCTTGGCAATTCAACTGCAATGTCATCCACAATGGAAGAACCAATCACTATAGCTTCGAGATGAAGGGAAAGGAGTACATGCTACAACCTATGTCACCAAGTCAAGTGATCTCCGACAAACAAGCAACCACCCATCATGGAGAAAATAGTGAGAGCAAACCACCAAAAAGAGAGTTTGCGCCACAAGCCCAAATTGAGTGCCCCCACGATGAGCGACAAGAAAAAGTTAGTGCTATTTGCTACCAAAAGTGAGATGAGAGAAGTGTGTGAGAACCCATCAAGTGCCATACACTATGTCCTATTATGCAAGGACGACACAACACCAACTAACACCTCTCACTCTCTACCTTTAGTGTTGTCTAATATCTTTTAGGAATTCAAGGACGTTTTCCCCGATGAACTACCTCTGGGACTACCTCCACTACGAGGCATCAAACATTGCATCGACCTCATACCCAGAGCCCCTCTTCCTAACAAAGCACCTTACCGCGTCAACCCCGAAGAAACTATGGAAATACAAAGGCAAGTACAACAAATCATTGACAATGGGCATGTGCATGAAAGTTTAAGTCCTTGTGCCGTACTGGTCATACTAGTCCCTAAAAAAGATGGTAATTTTTGCATGTGTTCCGATTGTAGACCCATAAATGCTATCATCGTCCATTATAGATATCCTATTCCTCGCCTTGATGACATGCTAGATGAACTTAGAGGAGCCACAATTTTTTCTAAAATTGATCTTTAAAGTGTCTACTGTCAAATACGCATCCAAGAAGGTGATGAATGGAAAACCACTTTCAAAACTAAGTTTGGCTTGTATGAATGGTTGGTCATGCCAATGGGTTTATCCGAAGCACCCAACACCTTTATGCCTGTGATGCATTTTGTTCTTCGCCCATACATTGGCGTATTTGTTGTGGTCTATTTTGACGATATTCTTGTGTTTAGCAAATCTCTCAAAGATCATGTCACCCATCTTAGAACCATTTTGCAAACTCTTAGAAAAGCTTTGTTGGGTTGACAAGCTTGTTTTCTTGGGTTTCGTTGTGTCTTCTAAGGGTGTTCATGTTGATGAATCTAAGATAAATTCTATTAAAACTTGTCCACAACCAACCAACTTGCATCAAGTGTGAAGTTTCCTTGTCCTAGTCGGTTTCTATCGTAGATTCGTTAAGGACTTTAGCACCATTGCAACCCCTTTACATGCCTTGAGTAAGAAGAATGCACCATTTGATTGGGGACCATCCCAAGATACCACATTTAATGAGCTTAAGAACTTGCTTACACATGCTCCTTTGCTTGCTTTACCCAATTTTGACAAAACTTTTGAAGTTCATTGCGATGTTAGTGGCACCGGTATAGGAGGTATGTTACAGCAAGAGAAGTGTCCAATTTCTTACTTTAGTGAAAGACATTTTGGAGCGCAACTCAATTATCCCATCTATGACAAATAATTATATGCTTTAGTATGAGTATTGTGTGAGTGGGAACACTATCTTCGCCCTCATGAATTTGTCATCCATACGGATCATGGAACGCTTAAATACCTTAAGGGTCAAACTAAATTGAATAAGCGACATGCCAAGTGGAGTGAGTTCATAGAGTCATTTCCTTATGTCATCAAGTACATCAAAGGTAAGGAAAATGTTGTAGCGGATGCTCTTTCCTGCAAATGCATGTTTGTCACTAAACTTGAATTGAATGTCATTGGCTTTGAGCACATAAAAGACTTATATGTGCATGATCCCACTTTTGCTATCCCTTATGCCAAATGTTTGGCACATACATATTGGGAATGCTATTACATCAAAGATGATTATCTCATGAGAGCTAACAAACTATGTATCCTCGAGTCTTCTCTTCATTTGTTACTTCTGCAAGAATCTCATGGAGGAGCACTTATTTGACACTTTGGATGCGACAATACATTTGCTACGCTCTCCAAGAACTACTTTTGGCCAAAGATGTTCCGCGACATCTCACGCTTCACCAACCGATGCTCTATATGTCACAAAGCTAAGTCTAAAGCTCAATCCCATGGTCTATATATGCCACTTCCTATTTTGTATCACCCATGGAAATATATCAGTATGGACTTTGTGCTTAGTTTTCCTAGAACTTGGAATGGCAAAGATTATGTGTTTGTTGTTGTAGACTGTTTCTCTAAGATGGCACATTTTATTCCATGCAACAAGATAGACGATGCTTCCCATGTTGCCAATATCTTTTGTAGGGAAATCTTTCATCTACATGGAGTGCCCAAGGCTATCATGTTGGATCGCGACGTCAAGTTCCTAAGCTAATTTTGGAAGACGTTATGCGCCAAGCTCGGAATCAAGCTTCTATTTTCTTTGGCATACCATCCACAAACCGACTACCAAACAGAGGTCATGAACCGGATGCTCTCTACACTCCTACGATTGTTGATCAAGAAGAACATCAAGGAGTGGGAAGAATGCTTGCCTATCGCCGAGTATGCCTACAACCGTGCAAGACATTCGACTACAACCAGGTCCCCCTTCGAAGTCATCTACGGCTTCAATCCATTGTCCCCTTTGGACATTCTCCCTCTACCACACCAAGAGCGCATCAACATGGACTCAAGCGCTAGAGCGAGCTATCTCAAGAAGGTGCATGAAGATACAAGACAAACCATCGAGCGCCAACTACAACGCCTCGCGACCAAGGTCAACATCAAAAAACAACCCATGGTATTCCACATTGGAGATCTTGTTTGGCTACACCTTCGCAAGGACCGCTTCCCCAACGAATGCAAGTCCAAGTTTCTACCTCGAGCCGATGGACCCTTCAAGGTGCTTGCGCGCTACAACAACAACACCTACAAGATCGACATCCCACGAGACAAATACTCCGTGAGAGACATCTTCAACATCAAAGATCTCTCTCCCTACCATGGTGATAAGGTTTTTGATCCGAGGTTGGATCTTTCCCAAGGGGGGGGGATATGGTGTGGAGCATCCCATGGTCATCCTCATGGATACTACCCCAACTACCCAAGCACCAAGTGGACCGTGACAAGAGCTCGCACACGTGCTATTCAATCCAAGGTGGCATCTCTCCTACTTGAGCTTCCCTTACATTCGAGTGAGACATGACTACTGACTAAGTCAGAAACACTATGCGTAATCAGGTACAACACACAAGCCACGGAACCAAGAGCTGAGGAAGAAGGTACAAGCGCCAAGTCTCTGCTCAGCCCGAAACTTCCAGGCGAATCTCGGAACCTCTGGCCGCCCCAGAACTTCCGGCCTCCGATGACCCAGACGAGCCCGGGCGTGCTAACTCTCTGGTTAGCCCAGAACCGGCCCAGAACCTGGACCGGATCTTCCGTGATGCGGAGCATCCCAAGATCATCCCCATGGACCAACCTACATCTCCCACGACACCACTTGGACCAATGACAAGGGCATGAGCAAAGTCTATCAAAGATAAGGTGAACTCGCTCCTCTCCGAACTACCACTTTCTAGACATGAGATATGGCTACTACCTCAAGCGGAAACACTATGCGTGATCAGGCACTTGGAGGAAAGCCACGGAACATCTACATCCAATGGACAAGACGGCGAGGACACCAAGCGCGGAGGACAAGAAGAAGAGCTGCCACGGAAGCTACAGGCACCGCGGACCGTCCCATCCCGAACGTCCGACCCCTGGAGGTCATGCCAGCCCAAGGAACTCAGGCCTACAAAAGCTACAGTGGCCGGACGTCCGACCAGGACCGGACGTCCGATGACTCCCAGGCTCCGGACCACCGAACCCCACCGGATGACCGATGCTACGCCAACAGAACGAAATTAGCGGAAGTCCGAGGAAGACCGGACGACCGGCGACCGGACGACTGGACACCTACGGACGTCCGATGCCATGGCAATAGATCCTAATCTACGGATATCCAAAGATCTACGGACGTCCGGACCGCGGAGAGCCTCCGTACGACCGGCGCCTCTCAGACGACCGGACCCTGACCGCGTCCAGTTTCAGGCCGAGGCCCATGTACCCCTCCACTTTGCCCTTCTTTTGCACTAGGACTATAAATAGGCCTCTCCCTCCTCCTAGTTAGGGTTAGCGTTGTGATAGCTCATTTGTGAGACAGAGCCTCACTCATCCATACGGATCTACTCCTTGAGAGAGACCGCGACCCCTCTTCGGAGAAGATCCACCTTGGATTCAAGACCACTCACGGGAAGATCCCCTCATGGATTCAAGACCTCCTCACGGAGAAGAACCGGCTACCCTTTGTATCATCCCTTCTTGACTTTGGATCTTGTATTACCTTTGTGTTCATGGATCTAGCACATGTGTGATCATTCTTGTTGGTTTGAGTGATTCTCTCAGGTTTCCCCTCGTGTTTCCTTCATGTTTCCCCTCATGTTCTTCGTGTTCTTCGCGGGATCCGCTCCTTTCGTGAAAGATCGGCTATCTAGGGTTTCCACCCTACATCATTCCGGCCCGAGGAACTTCCGTCCAGCCCGGACCTTCCGCCCCCCGGACACCAGCCCAGCTCCAACTGTGCCAACTCTCTAGTTAGGCCGAACCCGACCCGGACATTCGCCCGGATCCTCCGGCGCCCAAAACTTCCGGCCCTGCTTGCGCGCGATGACTTGGGCCGAGGCCCATGTACCCTTTCTCGCCTAGACTATAAATACTCTTCTTGTACCTATGTTTTAGGGTTAGCATTGGTTTAGCTCATTTGAGAGATAGACCTTTGCTCATCCACTTGATACTTTCTCCATCGGAGACCACGGCCTCTACGGATTAGATCCTCGAAGTGGATTCAAGACCCCTCATGGGAAGACCCATGAAGACCTCCTCACGAAGAAGAACTACCGCCGCTTGTATCGTGCTTTGTTCATTTGGGTCATGTATCACTCTTTATGTTCATGGATCTAGCACATGTGCTCTTTGATTTGAGTGCTTTTCCCTCGTGTCTTCCTGTCTTGTTCTTCGCTAGTTCCACTCCAATCGTGAAAGATCGGCGACTAGGGTATCCACCCTACATCATTTAGTATCACGATATGAAACAATAGTATTTGGCACACCATGCAAGTGATAATTTCTCGAAAGAACAAATCAACAACATTAGTAGCAGCATCGCTTTTATGACATGGTATAAAGTGTGCCATTTTCAAGAACCTATCCACGACAAAAAATATGTTATCCCTCCCCTTATTTGTTTTAGGTAAACCCAAAACAAAGTCCATAGATATATCCTCCCATGGAACACTAGGAACAGGCAAAGGCATATGTAAACCATGAGGATTGAGTCGTGACTTAGCTTTTTGACATGTAGTGCAGCGAGCAACAAAACGCTCAACATCCCGTCTCATCTTTGGCCAAAAGAAATGTGTAGCAAGTATATCCTCCGTCTTCTTGACGCCAAAAGTTTCCCATTAATCCTGCTCCATGCTTCTCCTGCAACAACAGAAGATGAACAGAGCTAGCTGGAATGCATAGCTTGTTAGCACGAAACAGAGCTAGGTGGATTGATGGGAGGACCATGATGAACGACAGCGCTCAAGCCCGGCAAGGTCGCCTTAGGACGAGAGCAGCTACGTGTGTATGAGTGTACAAGGGTCCAAATCCTTTCTAAGGTTGCCTCGGCCCTCCTTTTATAGGTCAAGGGGTTACCACAATGGCAAAACAGTCATTCTCCATTGATTAGATAGCCACAGTGCTATCATACCTAACTCTACAGACAGGACAAGGTGCATTAAATGCACCGCTTAGTGTCATGTCATGGGTGTAGCCTGGCAAGCCTTGTCGTGCTATTCAACCACCTTCTCACCTGCCTGCGTGACACGCCTCTAGATGGGTGTCATTTAGGGATGATCTTCCTCAGAAATGACTACCACATGTCAAATGACTGCCACTTAATACCTAGGGGCTCGACACCGCACTGATTGGTGACTTGCTTTGATGTGAGGTGGAGCGGTGGAACCTTGGTAGGGTGATCCGCCCTCGGCGTCCCCGACAAGCTTGTCGGGGGAGTCTTGAGACTTGCCTTCGGTGTGGCCTCGGCTCGCCTGCTCGGCAAGGGAGGTATTTCCTTAGTGATATCTTGCTCCTTTGGCTTGTCTTGGTCTTATCAATCCGCCCCTTGACTCCTATAAGAGCTATATCTTCAGCTTGGTCTTGTCTTGGAAACTTGGTGCTGCCGTGGTGGAGGCCTGTTGTCTATGCACAAGTTAGGGGAAACATACACCCTCGTTTGTGTACCCGACAGAAGCCGCCGGGCCTGAGCCATACGTGTCGCCGGGCACATTGGTTTAGGCCCCAAACAGTGCACGAACATTTGTCGAAAGAACGCTACGCGTGCAGCGGTTCGCCATGATGACCGGTCGACCAATGTCCACTTCGTGTAATTACCGCAGGTCGTTGGGTCATGGGACTGTAGCAGTTAATGTAAAACGGCAAATTTCCGACAAAAAACAGCAAAGGGTCGTGCTCCCCCCACGTTCTTTTCCCTTAAAAAGAGAAAAATGCGAAGGGGCACTGCCCATTAGCGTCTGTTTCGCCCTCCATCATCTTCTTCCTCAAGCCAAATGACCACCCCTTCGCCCACATTCGCTTTTGATCCCGTCCAGCTCTCCTTTTTCCATCTCCACCCCAACTTACGAGGATGGGGAAGAAAACCGCCGCTGCCAAGGGGAAGCGGGCGACCACCGCGAAGGAGGTGGCCACGGAGGGGATCAAGAAGAGAGCAGCAAAGCTGGATAAGAAGCAAAGGGGATATGTGGTTTTCTTCCCGTCGAATCTGGACAATGACGCCTTGGTTGCGAGGTATGGATATATATGGGGGAGGGAAGTTCCAAAGGGGCATGGGGCGCCCAAGGTCCTGTCGGAGGAGAAAAAGGATCCGTTGAACTCATACCGATTCTTTTGTGCATATTTCCTCTGCGGCCTCTGTCCCCCTTCTCAGATTTCTTTGAAGCGATGATGGTGGTGTATGGTGATGCGGAGCATCCCACGTTCATCCCCATGTACACTCCAACTACTCTCCAAGCCCCAAGAGGACATATGACGAGACCTCGAAGATACGCCATTGGACACAAGCTGAATTCGCTCCTCTCCGAACTTTCTCTTTCTACATGTGAGACATGGCTACTACCTCCAACGTGTGTGCTATGGATGATCAGGTACTTAGAGGAAAGCCACGGAGCCACCACATCCAACGGACAAGATATCGAGGACACTAAGTACAAGGACCAAGAGAAGAAGCTGCCCAAAGTCTTTAGCCACCGGACGACCGGACAACACCAGATGTCCGACGCCTGGACACTCAGCCAACCAGAAGGGCCAGCTAATAGAGGCAAAGTTGTCTCATCTTTCGCTGATATGGTGGCTATCATTTTGGAGGAAGTCAACTTTGACGATCCGACTATGAAGGTGCGAGGACATCACGCATTAGCAATGCTAAACCAACTCCGAGCGGTTATTGACCATGCCGGAGCACGATCAACCTGACCACGAAGGTCTGTTTCCTACAGGCAAACAAAGAACAAGCAAAAAACTAAGATTGCAATCTGGATATTGCGAGTATAATAGGAAAGCTTTATTGATCAAAGCTGGGGTTCTGTGACGCCTTTGTCTGGTAGTTGAACACAAACGAAGTACACGAAGTTGCATCTATGCTGAACTTTAATCTAAACAAAACCCAAAGTCTAAACGACGCCCTAAGGGTTGTATATATGGAGGAAAGGGGGCGGGGATTTCGTGGCCCTTGGAGGAGGGGTCCGAAACCAACCCTAACTTGTGTTTCCCCACACATACGGACTCTTAAAACAGCCTATACTTAAGTATTTTGAAAATACATGGGCCTGGCCCAATAATAAGGTGATGCAACACCTAGAATAGCCTCTGGACGAAATTTATGAAGTGGCATCTTGTATATTTCATCCAAGGCTTCATGCACTCCTTATGGTGGCTTCAAAGTCCTGAAATCATCACTTGTAACTCCGTTCTTGATCCCCCTTGCGCATGCCATCATCTCCATGCTTGAACTTGCTCCAAGGTTCATTTTTCTTGTCCAAGCTAGGCCCTTCATTTGTAAGCAAAACAAATGTATCCAATTTAGGTAGCACCATATTCTCATGAACATTAGAATCGTTACCAAGAAATGAAAGTACCAGATAATTCAATTGGTGTGCGCGAGCTCTAGTAATTGGTCCACTATGTATAGTAGCAGGGGCTGTGGGTGTAACAATGGTATTGATGTCCTCATCATCCTCCCCTTCTTGGAATGAAGTCGTCCTCGACGGAAGATCATCTTCCTCACCCAAATAATGCTTCAAATCTGCAATGTTAAAAGTGGGACTAACCCCAAAATCTGCAGGCAGATCAAGTTTATATGCATTATCAATTATTTTCTCTAACACCTTAAAAGGACCATCAGCACATGGCATTAGCTTTGATTTGTGCAAATTAGGAAATCTATCCTTACGCAAATGTAACCAAACAAGATCTCTAGGTGCAAACACAATATGTTTTCTACCCTTATCTCCAGCAAGTTTATATTTAGCATTCATACACTCAATGTTTTCCATAGTTAATTCATGCATTTTTAAAATCAATCCAGCAAGTTCTTTAGCATCAGAATTAACCTTCTTCGAAGATGGAAGAGGCAACAAATCAATAGGTGCACGAGGTAGGAAACCATACTCAATTTCAAAAGGGCACATCTTAGTAGTAGAATGCAATGAACGATTATAAGCAAATTCAATATGAGGCAAGCATTCTTCCCACATTTTCTTATTATTCTTCAAAACAACCCTAAGCTTAGTAGACAATGTTCTATTGACTACTTCAGTTTGTTTCATCAGTTTGGGGGTGACAAATAGTACTAAAAAGCAGTTTAGTCCCCAACTTAGCCCATAAACATCTCCAAAAGTGGCTAAGAAATTTAGTATCACGATCTGAAACAATAGTATTTGGCACACCATGCAAGCAAATAATTTCACGAAAGAACAAATCAGCAACATTAACAGCATCATCGCTTTTATGACATGGTATAAAGTGTGCCATTTTTTAGAACCTATCCTCAAAAACAAATATGCTATACCTCCCCTTCTTTGTTCTAGGTAAACATGAAACAAAGTCCATAGATATATCCTCCCAAGGAACACTAGGTACAGGCAAAGGCATATATAAACCATGAGGATTGAGTCGTGATTTAGCTTTTTGACATGTAGTGCAGCAAGCAACAAAACGCTCAACATCCCGTCTCATCTTTGGCCAAAAGAAATGTGTAGCAAGTATATCCTCCGTATTCTTGACGCCAAAGTGTCCCATTAATCCTCCTCTATGCGCCTCCTGCAACAACAAAAGACGAACGAAGCTAGCTGGAATGCATAGCTTGTTACCACGAAACACAAATCCATTGTTAAGAACGAACTTGTTCCAAGTTCTCCCTTCCTTACAATGCTGCAATACATCTTTAAATTCAGCATCATGCACATATTGATCTTTGATGGTCTCCAAACCAATTATTTTAGAATCAAGTTGTGAAAGCATAGTATAACGACGAGACAATGCATCAGCAACAACATTTTATTTACCCTTCTTGTGTTTAATGACATAAGGGAAAGTCTCAATGAATTCAACCAGAGGGAATCCTGGATTAGGGGGTGTTCGGGTAGCCGGACTATACCTTCAGCCGGACTCCAGGACTATGATGATACAAGATTGAAGACTTCTTCCCGTGTCCGGATGGGACTTTCCTTGGCGTGGAAGGCAAGCTTGGCGATGCGGATATTCAAGTTCCCCTACCATTGTAACCGACTCTGTGTAACCCTAACCCTATCCGGTGTCTATATAAACCGGAGGGTTCTAGTCCGTAGGACAACTTCATCATACAACAATCAGACCATAGGCTAGCTTCTAGGGTTTAGCCTCCTTGATCTCGTGGTAGATCTACTCTTGTACTACCCATATCATCAATATCAATCAAGCAGGAGTAGGGTTTTACCTCCATCGAGAGGGCCTGAACCTGGGTAAAAACATCGTGTCCCTTGTCTCCTGTTACCATCCGCCTAGACGCACAGTTCGGGACCCCCTACCCGAGATCCGCCGGTTTTGACACCGACATTGGTGCTTTCATTAAGAGTTCCTCTGTGTCGTCACTTTTGGGCTCGATGGCTCCTTTGATCATCAACGACGATGCGGTCCAGGGTGAGACTTTTCTCCCCGGACAGATCTTCGTCTTCGGCGGCTTCGCACTGCGGGCCAATTCGCTTGGCCACCTGGAGCAGATCGAAAGCTATGCCCCTGGCCATCAGGTCAGGTTTGGAAGCTTAAACTACACGGCAGACACCCGCGGGGATTCGATCTTCGACGGGTTCAAGCCACAGCTGAGCGCGCCGCACTGTGTCGAGAGGCATGATCTAGCTCTGCCGCCGAATAGTGCCCTGGAGGCCGCACAAGCACCGGTTCCGACCCTTTATTCGGAGCCTATTGCGCCAATCGAGGATGAGCGGTTGGACGTCACCTCGAGGGCTACGATCTCAAAGGCGATCGAGCCGAACGACAGCCCCGCGTTCCGCACGGCCCGTGACTCCAAGGAGCCGGATTCCTCTCCGAACTCCGAACCCCCCGCGCCCCTGCCGATCGAATCCAATTGGGCGCCGATAATGGAGTTCACCGCCGTGGACATCTTTCGGCACTCGCCATTTGGCGACATCCTGAATTCTCTAAAGTCTCTCTCTTTATAAGGAGAGCCCTGGCCGGACTATGGTCAGCGAGGATGGGATACGGACGATGAAGAAATTCAAAGCCCACCCACCACCCACTTGGTAGCCACTGTCGACAATTCAAACGACGTGCTCAACTTCGACTCCGCAGACATCGACGGCATGGACGACGATGCAGGAGATACAGATGAGCCAACGCCCATAGGGCATTAGATAGCCACCCCATCTCACGATGTGTACATGGTGGATACCCCTAAAGGAAACGACAACGAGGAAAAAGGGGATGGAACGGGGGACCGATCCCTCGAAAAGCAATCAAAGCGTCGGCGTAAACGCCGACCCAAGCCCCGCCTCGATAAAGACCTAGCCATAGAGCAGGATGAGCCAGTAGACGACAAGCAGGCCTTAGAGCAACCGTCCGAACAGGGCAACACGGATAGAGAAACCAAACATCCCTCCCCCGGCGAAAACGGCACTCCGGACGACCTTACGCCGGATAAACCCACGAAGCAGAAGAATCTCCACAAGAGGCTTGTTGCAACAGCACGCAACCTGAAAAAGCAGAAGCGGAAGCTAAAAACGGCGGAAGATGCACTCAAGATCTGATGGAGCAAAGTAATCAATACCGCAGATAAATACGGCGACAGTCGCCGCATTAAAAGCTATCCGAATATAAGGCTACTGCCCGAATTCGACGAAGAGGCCCTAGAGCCCTCGCATTCAAAAAATAAGAAAGCCACACGGTCGGATAGACGACCCCATGGCCAGCACAAAGCGGCAAGCGACGCCGCACTTAAATCGGCATGCGACCCACTTAAGGATTCGCATCAGGGCCCAGTCAGGTCCATTTACGGGCCAAGAAAGCAAGCTCTCGTAAGCAATGCAATAAAGCCATCATCAGAATCCGACACACCCAAATACAGGGGCGCCGCACACCCCCTATGTTTCACCGATGAGGTCCTGGACCATGAATTTCCAGAGGGATTCAAACCCGTAAACATAGAGGCATATGATGGAACAACAGACCCTGGAGTCTGGATCGAGGATTATATCCTCCACATACATATGGCTAGAGGAGATGACCTCCACGCCATAAAATACTTACCCCTTAAGCTTAAAGGGCCAGCCTGGCATTGGCTTAAAAGCCTTCCTGAAAACACAATCGGAAGTTGGTAAGAACTCAAGGACGCTTTCCGAGCAAATTTTCAAGGGACCTATGTCCGCCCTCCGGATGCAGACGATCTTAGTCACATAAGTCAACAGCCCGGAGAATCAGCTCGACAATTCTGGAATAGATTCCTCACTAAAAAGAATCAGATAGTCGACTGTCCGGACGCCGAAGCCTTAGCAGCTTTCAGGCATAACGTCCGAGACGAATGGCTCGCCAGACACCTCGGCCAAGAAAAGCCAAGAACAATGGCCGCACTAACAAGCCTCATGACCCGCTTTTGTGCAGGAGAGGACAGTTGGTTGGCAAGATGCAGCCCCAGCGACCCAAGTACATCCGAAACTAGGGATAGAAATGGAAAACCGCGACGCAACAAGGACCGTCGCCGGACTAAGGAAAAAAGTCCGAAGAGCACGACAGTCAACGCCGGATTCAAGAGCTCACAACAGAATCAGACAAAGCCACCCCTCCAGGATAACAGGGATGATCCATCCAACTTAAACAAAATCCTGGACAAGATATGTCAAATACACAGTACTCCCGGTAAGCCTGCTAACCATACCCACAGAGATTGTTGGGTTTTCAAACAATCCAGCAGACTCAACGCCGAACACAAGGGGCTCGACACACCAAGCGAAGACGAGGACGAACCCCAAAAGTAGAGCACCAGGAAACAAAAGAACTTCCCACAAGAAGTAAAAACAGTAAACTTACTTCACATAACAAAACGTGCGGCGCCCATAAATGTACGCACCAGACGACCTATCCCAAAGGGGTCCCGCCATTGGTTGTCAAAACCAATCATCTTCGATCAGCTGGATTATTCTAGAAGTATCAGGAATGCAGGCTGGACTACCTTGGTACTCGATCCAATAATTGGCGGACTCCAGTTTTCAAATGTCCTTATGGACGGCGGCAGTGGACTAAACCTGATATATCAGGACACAATCCGCCACATGGGGATAGACCCAGCAAGAATCCGCCGCAGCAAAACCGCCTTTCAAGGGGTCACCCCTGGTCCGGACACCCATTGCATGGGTTTTCTCCGGCTCGAAGATATATTCGGCTCTACCGATAACTTCCGTCGCGAAAAGCTGACCTTCCACATCGTCCCATTCTCCAGTCGCTATCAAGCACTACTGGGACGTGAAGCTTTCGCCCGCTTTAACGCAATACCACATTATGCATCTCTAACGCTTAAGATGCCCGGTCCACGAGGCATCATCTCTTTAAAGGGGAAGCATTGATGTGCCCCTCCCCCAAGCGGAGGACTGTGCGGCAGCTTTGACAGCCCCACAGTAAAATGGCTTCACCGGCCAATTTTTTTGGAATAGGTCATTAAAGACCACGAACGTGGATAGACGAGTTCGGTACAAAATCATCATTGATGCAGGCTTAGTGGCCATATACCCCCGCACTAGGGGCTCCATACATATACAATAAGAGACAATAAAGCTCAGTTCTATATATTTTCCTTTATACTTTGCTAATTTCAAACTTTTGTTCGGCATGACCCATTTTCAGCTCAGTTCCTCTCTTTCGCAGATGAACGTCGTGCGGCGCCCGTCCAGGATATGACACAACGGAGACACAGGCGCAGACATGCAGTAGGGACCCATCCTAAGGATTCTTTTTAGATTAAGACCCCGCGTAAACCTTTTTTACTGTCTCTTGTTGCTACATATCCCCTGGTTTTCTCTGATATAACCAAGGACGAGGCTGGCGTCTTGGCATGTGGCCACGTCAGAATTTTTGCGCGTACCTGGACACTAGAGGCTTTTTAATAAAGAGTGTTGTTTTGCCCGCACTCATAAAGACCGAACACCTTAGGGAGTGTTCGGCGTCGCGGGTTTTGGCATTATATGCATCAGCTCCGAATCATGTCTTTGGTCAAATGTTGGGTTGCCCGGCTCCTGAGTTCGGCTACCTTACGTTCTGCTCTATCGGCTAAGGTAGCACCAGGAGAACTACTATGATTGTGCCCCAGTTAGGCCGGGCGAGTGCCTCAGTAGAGAAAGCCGAAAACTGACTGTCATGATGTGGCGTGAGACTGGTCAGCCACCCGATGACCTATCAGAATCTATAGGATTCCTCTATTTTAACGAAGGGCCATTTCCCGGCCAGGCACATACGCGCCCCGAACTCGGGCGAGCGCAGTCGCCACCAAGGGGCTACCTAAATAGTCCCACTGTCAAGATCCTATGGCTAAGTGAAAGTGTTAAAGCATTATAGTCCGGTTGCCTGACCCGCTGCGCTATCACCTCCTTTGTAGGACCAAGACGTTGGGTTAAGTGTGAAAATGCGTCTTCTGTGAGCACCCCCGCACTATGTGCGTGGGGGCTGAAGCCAACGACTGCCATCTTTCAGATTATATATATATATATATATATATATATATATATATCTTAAAACGGCCGCACAGGAGGTGTTCCCAATACTTGAAGGCACAAGTATAAAAGGCCACTACAATTTATCAAAATATTGCTTTATAATTACATATGCTATCATAACATAGCATCCTTCGAGCACCGCGTCTCTATTACACGAGCGCCTTCAAGGACTTCTTGAAAATAGTGCTCGGAGGGTACTTGGCTTTTGTCCGAATCTCGGGACGCAACAACGGTGGTCTCCATCTCTGCCCACTATGTCTTGACACGGGCAAGAGCCATCTGTACGCCCTCTATGCATGATAACCTCTTCATCGCATTGATACGCGGCACTGCGTCAAGGAATTGCTGCACCAAGCTGAAATAACTCTTCGGCTACGATCTCCCAGGCCACAGATGACCCATGATGTAATTCATGGCGAGTCCGGACAATCTATTCAGTTCGGCCCATTGAGCCAGGCGATCGTCCACTGCTAGTGGACGCTCTGGATTGTGGAACTGTGACCAGAAAAGCTTTTCCACTTCGCGATCTTTTAGATCTCGAAAGTGTTCGGTCACATCAGTAGCACTTGCTGCCAAATCCAGATAGGTGTCCTCCACAGTCCACATCCGGTCCAACGGAGCAAACTTCGGATCGCAAAACTTCCTCTGCAGCATAAAGGGCTTTCTAGCTGCAATCTGTTCAGCCTGACGCAGCTCCTCCTTCGTAGCTCTCATCGCAGAGCGAGCGTCCTTGGCATCGGCAACGGCCTTCTCTAAGTCCGTCTGTCTCGCCCGGTCTTCTTTCTCAAGAAGTTTGCAATGGTCTGCAGCGCTCTTTAACTTCTCGGCCATCTCTTCTGTGCTTCGGCGGTGAGCAGCCTGTTCGGCTCTCAGCTCTTCAAGGGCCTTCTCGGCAGCTGCATCGCTTTTTCTGGCTTTCTCCTTAGCTCGGGCAAGTTCTGCCCTAAGATTCTCCATGGCGGCCATACCATCTGCGTCAAGCACACACATTGTAAGACACTGGCATGAAGCTCCTCTTACCTGATGCCGCCCAAGGAATTACATACCTTGAGCCTCATCAAGCCGCTTGTTGACAAGCGCGATGTCGGCATCTGCCACGTCCAGTTGCCGCTTTAGTTCGGCCAAATCATCAGTTCAGCTTGATTCCGGACACCTCGCCACCTACATTCAAAGGAGACATCTTAGACCTGGGATTATGATCCTCTGCATGCCGTCATTTCTTGACAACGCGCAGAGTCTCAGGGGCAACTATCTACACAGGGCGCATCTTGTTTTATGCGCAACTGATGAAGAAGTACATTATCAAACGTACCTCAAAACCCGTCAGCAAACTTCTGACGGCCTCATGCAATCCGCTTTCCGCGGACGAAATCCTTCCAATCACTGTACCCATCAATGCACGGTGCTCCTCTGAGATAGAAGCTCTCCCCAGCAGAATCATCAGCTCCCCCGACCGCGCACCGGACGGTGCCGGGCTCGTCCTATGACCTCCATCGAAGGACGGACACAGAGAACCTTGGGGGGACATATGGCTACCTTCCACCCCTGCCGGATTCAGAGAAACCCTCCGCGACGACACCTCAGGGTCGCCCGCCTCGCCAGGCAGTACGGCAGGGGGAGGCGTTCCACTCTCCATCATCTCCGAAAGAAGATCCCCCGAAGACGAGCTCTGCTGAGAAGGGCTAAGGTCCGAGCTACAAAGTAAAATTTCGGTTAATCTTCTCAGATAAAAAGCAAGGATTTCTCTCATCCCTCTAAAGGAAAATCTTTCTCTACTTACGGCTCGCTGGAGGGCTGATCCCTTTGAGGGCGTAATTCGGCCGAGGATCTCCCCGGCGTCGGACCCTCTGACGAGGACTTCCCCCCCCCCCCCCGCTTTGAGGCCATGGTCTCCGGGTCGTCAGAGGCGGCCCTCTTCTTCCCCTTAGGAGAGGAATTGTCGGTTCCTCCCTTCGGAGCAGCCTCCTTTGAGGAGGCCATAGTTTCCTTGTCCTCCCCCTCACTTCCCTCCAAAGGCACGATCTTCAACATCCTGACTAGCACGGGATCTGGCCTGGTCTCAGGAAGGGGAGTCGGACACCTAATCACCTTTGCCTTCGCTATCCACTCTTGTTTAAAAGGACAGCTCTTTTAGGGGTGAATTTATGACAATTTTACGGATAGCGAGTCCGGGAACAAGGTTACTTACTTCAGTATCCGGGCGATTGCAGCTTAAACCTGCGTCCTCGGTCAAATCCGGACACATTGCTTGTGATCCAAAGAACATTTTATACATCTCCACGGGCGTTGCGCCCATAAAATGCTGGAGAGCTCGTGGTCCCTCCGGATTAAACTCCCATAGACGAAGGGAGTGACGTTTGCTGGGCAGTGTTCGGCGAATCAGCATGACCTGTGTCACCTTGACCAGGTTGAGGTCTCTTTCTAAGAGATCCCTGATGCGGCCCTGCAACAAGGGCACGTCTTTGGATAACCCCCAATCTAATCCTTTGTTGACCCATGACGCTAGCCGTGATGGGGGACCCGAGCGAAAGGCAGGAGGCGCTACCCACTTGGCGCTCCTGGGAGCGGTGATGTAGAACCACTCTCGTTGCCACAAGCCAAGTTCCTCTTGAAAGGAGCCCTCGGGCCATGGAGCATCAGCATTCTTACTTATGACAGTGCCTCCGCACTCTGCGTGTCGTCCCTCGATCATCTTCGGCTCCACTCCAAAAGTCTTGAGCCATAATCCGAAGTGAGGAGTAACACGGAGGAACGCTTCGCACACAACGATGAATGAGGAAATGTGGAGGATGGACTCCGGAGCTAAGTCATGAAATTCCAGCCCGTAATAAAACAGCAGCCCCCTCACGAAGGGATCCATCGGGAAGCCTAACCCCCGAAGGAAGTGAGACATGAACACTACGCTCTCACCGGGCTGGGGACGGGGAATAGCCTGCCTTTGAGCAGGCAACCTATGCAAAATTTCGGCGGTCAAGAACTTAGCCTCTCTCAACTTTAGCACGTCCTCCTCCGTGACGGAGGAGGGCATCCATCGGCCTTGAAGGTCGGAACCAGACATTGTCGAAGGTCCGAAGCGCCTGGAATCTAGAGCCTAGGGTGTTGGAACTCGAGGCGACGGACGAACTTGTTTTGAGATTGGGGAAAAGGAGTAAGGCCCTGGTCTCTTTATAAGAGGTTGAATACCAGGAGCCCTCCCCATAACCGTTTGGGACTCGCCTTTAATCGAGAAGACATGCTAACGGGCATGATTGGGTTACCCATGTCCGTATTGATGAGAATCCCGTAAAAGGGGGGACACGATCTCTACTTTGACAAGACGTGCCAAGGAAACCGCCTCGCTAAACGTGCTGAGGTGGAAAAGTAAAAACGATTCGAGTAAAGGACTTGGCCGTAGTGTGATGTCACGCTGCGGAATACGTCAGCAGATTAGATTTGTGTTGATATTATTCTCTCTATGGCAATATGTGGAAACTTATTTTGCAGAGCCGGACACTATCCTTGGTGTTTAAAATCTTCTTGAAGGACTTGGAGGCGGAACCCGCCTTGCAATGCCGAAGACAATCTGCGCGCCGAACTCGTCGTCATTGAAGCCTGGTTCAGGGGCTACTGAGGGAGTCCTGGATTAGGGGGTGTTCGGGTAGCCGGCCTATACCTTCAGCCGGACTCCAGGACTATGAAGATACAAGATTGAAGACTTCGTCCCGTGTCTGGATGGGACTTTCCTTGGCGTGGAATGCAAG